>NC_041343.1:34482742-34547742 GCF_004354835.1 Perca flavescens | reverse complement strand
TATTTCTGAAATGATCCTTTAAAATACTGTTTTTAGGTATAGAATTTAAAACAGAGAGTCTGTTTAAATTGAGCCATAAAGTCCCATGGTGGACACAGGAAAGGGCGGGACTTCACCTCTCTGTTTATTCTCAATCAGAATCAGAAAGAGTTTATTGCCCCACTAGTTACCCTATGCAGTGATTGGTGCATACACACTAACAAACATATTAAACATTAATAGGAATGAACATTAAATAGAGAAACAGAGACAAAAGCTTTTTCCTGACATTTCTGTCACCTTTTTCAACATTCTTTTATCAATTTAAATATTTTTTTTTCTCAAATGCTATTAAATTGAATAAAACACCCATATTCATTGCAAGTAGTGAACTGATCATTTATTTGACCTGTGAAGAGCGTTGAATGGAACCATCCACGTTTTTTATTTATTTTTTGACAATTTGGTTGAAAGAAACCCACATTTCTGATGTTGAAACTTTTTGAAAATGGGTCAAATTTGACCTGAGGAAACCAGGAGGGTTAAGAAGTTAGTAGCAGTGTTACTATGGAATAACAACAGCCATGTGTGTTTCCTCTGCAGACCTACCCTCAGGCCTACACAGGTGGAGGAGACCATTACCCCTTCCCGGCACAATCGGGACCCCCAGGACCCCCGGGACCCCTGGGACCCTACCTGAATCAGCCCGGGTACCAAGGGTACCAAGGGTACCAGAGGGAGCAGCCAAAAACCACAGGTAGGTCACAGAGTCCCAACCATACATACATATCTCTCTATCTATCTATCTATCTATCTATCTATCTATCTATCTATCTATCTACCTATCTATCTATCTATCTATCTATCTATCTATTCATCTATCTATCTATCTATCTATCTATCTATCTATCTATCTATACATCCAGATGAATAATTAAGTCCCTCCTCAGTTCCCCCAACCCCCCGGAGGCCACTCGGCCCCCTGCTACCCTGCAGGTTCATCACAGGGAAATAGCCACGTGCCCCAAAGCCCTGCGTTTGGTGGGACAGTTTGGGAACCGACACGTTAATAATGGTACATCCTCATTACAGGCTTTACAGCATACAGCCCTCAGATATATCATAAGATAATACACATGAAGATATACAGCCATGATATAGGCATACACAATTTAAAACATGATAGTTTGAACCAGGACCATTTAACCATTTGATATATATAGACATGTCTTTCGCAATGTAAAGTCTATGGTAGTAGTCTTTCTGGGCCATGAAAAGTCTATGGTAGAAGTCTTCCTGGGCCATGTAAAGTCTATGGTAGAAGTCTTACTGGGCCATGTAAAGTCTATGGTAGAAGTCTTCCTGGGCCATGTAAAGTCTATGGTAGTAGTCTTTCTGGGCCATGTAAAGTCTATGGTAGAAGTCTTACTGGGCCATGTAAAGTCTATGGTAGAAGTCTTCCTGGGCCATGTAAAGTCTATGGTAGTAGTCTTTCTGGGCCATGAAAAGTCTATGGTAGAAGTCTTCCTGGGCCATGTAAAGTCTATGGTAGAAGTCTTACTGGGCCATGTAAAGTCTATGGTAGAAGTCTTCCTGGGCCATGTAAAGTCTATGGTAGAAGTCTTACTGGGCCATGTAAAGTCTATGGTAGAAGTCTTACTGGGCCATGAAAAGTCTATGGTAGAAGTCTTACTGGGCCATGTAAAGTCTATGGTAGAAGTCTTTCTGGGCCATGAAAAGTCTATGGTAGAAGTCTTCCTGGGCCATGTAAAGTCTATGGTAGAAGTCTTACTGGGCCATGTAAACTCTATCGTAGTAGTCTTTCTGGGCCATGTAAAGTCTATGGTAGAAGTCTTTCTGGGCCATGTAAAGTCTATGGTAGTAGTCTTTCTGGGCCATGTAAAGTCTATGGTAGTAGTCTTTCTGGGCCATGTAAAGTCTATGGTAGAAGTCTTTCTGGGCCATGAAATGTCTATGGTAGAAGTCTTTCTGGGCCATGTAAAGTGTATGGTAGTAGTCTTTCTGGGCCATGTAAAGTGTATGGTAGAAGTCTTTCTGGGCCATGTAAAGTGTATGGTAGTAGTCTTTCTGGGCCATGTAAAGTGTATGGTAGAAGTCTTTCTGGGCCATGTAAAGTCTATGGTAGAAGTCTTTCTGGGCCATGTAAAGTCTATGGTAGAAGTCTTTCTGGGCCATGTAAAGTGTATGGTAGAAGTCTTTCTGGGCCATGTAAAGTGTATGGTAGAAGTCTTTCTGGGCCATGTAAAGTCTATGGTAGTAGTCTTTCTGGGCCATGTAAAGTGTATGGTAGTAGTCTTCCTGGGCCATGTAAAGTCTATGGTAGTAGTCTTACTGACCATGTAAAGTCTATGGTATAAGTCTTTCTGCGCCAATGAATTGCCAGACATTTTAGTTCCACCGTTAGCCGCTAACCTTATGGTTGCATCAAAGCCTAGCGCTGTTCCTGGTTGGTTGCTTAAGGGTGATTTATGGTTCTGTGGAGGCTCTACACAGAGATTGCTTTGCAGCCTACGTAAGTGGCCTGAAGTTTAAACTTGCGCATTTTTCTCTTTAAGACAACAGAGCTGGCACGTGTGTGTGTGTAGAGCAATTCCGCCTGCTCTGACTTTTCCCCCTCTCATTCCCCCTGCTCTGGTGTTTCCCCCTCTCATTCCCCCAGCGACTGTAGAGTCATAATGAGAGAAGTGTCTACCCTGTTCTTTCTGACCACGGTGGGAAATCTGGAGCAGGAAAAGTTAACCCTCTCTCTCTCTCTCTCTCTCTGTCTCTCTCTCTCTCAGTGTTTGTGGCTGACCCAAATCAAGGCATCAACCGTGGCGGTGACTCTAAGAGCTCGTGTCTGGCGGGCTGTTTAGCCGCTATGTGCTGCTGCTTTCTCTTGGACATCTTCTAAAAACCTCTGGCCATCTGCAGCCATCAACACAACAAGAAATCTCTTTTAATTTGGGGAGAAGAACCTGTTTTATATCTTATATCTGTCTGTCTGTGTGTTTGAATGTTACTTCACTGTTGTGATGACTCTCACCGGCAATTTCCACTGGATGCGGAACGCCGACGGAGTCATTAGGTTTCCATTTAAGTGAATGTGTGTGTTTCCACTGAGTGCTGAACGTCTGCGTTCTGACTCCGTCCCAGTTCTGTCAGTCCGCAGCAGATACGCAGAGCTTCTATTTTTGACGGAGGACGGCGAGCTCCGCAGCAATTCAGCACACGGCAGATAGTGCGGGACAGGAAGTCGAGCACAGAAACAAAATAAATATCCGGTTAAATTTCAAAATAAAATACACCGTGCTCACGGCGGATCACATTTCCCTGCACTACACCTTGAAAACACAACACAGAGTTGTTCCCCCTTTTCTCCTCTGGATGGAAACTAACTGGTGGTGGTTTTGTGGTTCTATTCTACCTGAATTCGCGAACGAACACAATTCGAAAACTTGTGGGTCCTCGTGACTACAGCTGGACCCGGTGGATATTGACAGACGGCGGAGCACGGAGCCGACACGCAGAGGAGCCGGTCCAGCTGTTACACATCCGGTGGAAATCCCCCGTCATGACATCACATCTGATTTTATGGGAATGAGAGAAATAAAAACATGAAGATAAAATAAGCGTGTGTCTGAATGTTTCTCAGTCCTGAGTGTAAGGATGATGTGTGGGCCAATTATTACTTATCACTTAAATAATTCTTTGATTTGAAGTAAACAAAAGACACTGTAAAACGTGTCCTGTACATTTACAGGAAGTTGAAGAACTGGATAAAGTAAAAAGTCTCTCTGAAATGTAGCGGAGTAGAAGTACAAGGCAGCATGAAAAGAAAAGACTCAAGTAAAGTACAAGTACTTGAACATCTGTACACACACACACAGACGCACTAACAGACAGAGAGACACACACACATACACACACACACACACACACACATAGAAAGACACGCACACACACACACACACACACACACACATTTTTGATGACGTCGTGAGGACCAATGACTGGCTGCAGCCTGATGGGATCCACCCTTTCTGAAGTGTCTAGAGACATGAATTTAACTGCTGAATTATCTTTACTGCAAATTGATGTGAACACAAAAATGACTTTAAACATCAAAACCTTTAATGATTTAATTGATGGGTTATGTATATGTTTTGATGGGGAGTGATGGGCTGGTCTGGGGCTCAAATGTCCGTGATTTTTACAATAAATTAATATCGCAAAACATATCCAATTGGCACCCATGAATGGTGAAAGAATCAAACCGGGACAAAAGCATATTGTCCCAACCCTAGAGTTCATATGTGAAAAGTGCTTACCATTCATTGTTTCTTTATACTGCTTTACTGCTATGATGATGAATTTGAATATCTGCTTTCAATAACTTAAAGTTCAAACAAGAAAAGTAAAGAACACTCACAGATATAATTGCAATGATATATGTTTATTATTTGATTAAAATGACAGAAACAAGAGAGAATCAGAAACATTAACCGGTTTTGAAGGAAATAAAGATTCCTGTCGACAATTATTACTAAGTTATTAAATCAGAGCAAATCTATGAAGTGCTATGAAGACTTGTTGAAGACAACAAAAACCTGTGTGACTATCACAGAGCTGCTGTTTCTGTCTCACATGGGGAACAGCAGATGTCCACTGAAGGTGGTGTGGTGATTTAGGTTGTCAAACACCACACTGTTAACAAACACCCGCACAAACACGACGTCTCCCACCTCCAGGAACAGTGCAACGGCTTTAGAAGAACTCATAAAACCGGCCACCTGCTCGTATGCCAAGAAAACATTCGCTGAGTTCTTGACCAACACAGCACCAGAAGTGCCTCCATTTGCACCGACCGTCCACTCAAAGTTGTACGCTCCTCTCACCGGGGCAGTGAACACACCTGTTGGGTGATTGTTTTTGTCATTATAAAATGGAAAATGAAAAAAGTGTTTTAACAGCAACATACAAAGGAAATATATTAGGGATGCACAATATATCAACAATCACATGTCTGAAACTGGTCCAGTATTAAACCAGAACCGAGCTGTAATGTAACCCTACAGGACTAATGTTCAGCAGCAGTTAGAGTCACTAAAAGTTCTGTTGTTGTCTGACAACATTATGGGATGGATCCCTACAGAGATAGACCTTTTAGTTAAAGAGTAAGATCCTTTTAGTTTAACATGAAACAGCCCCGAAATCACCATCACCAAACTCCACCAGACTCCATGTAAATAATCAGGACTTTTATCATCGTAAAACACACTTCATTCAAAGTGGACAGAAACTAAATAAAACTATCATGAGCCATCTTGGTTCATCTTTCCACTGTTCCAACAATCACCACTCTGGTTTGGTTGAAATAAACCCTTAATTCACCCATTTACATGTCAAAATATGCTGGCTCTATACACGCTAAAAGTCCTGATTATTTAGTCTGGTGGAGATATGCTGGCTCTATACACGCCAGAGATGCTCACATATCAGTTTTTTGGAAGTCCAAGTCAAGTCTCAAGTCTCTGGGCATCTGTTCTGTACCTAACACTGTATTGTTAAATGTTATGAATTCAAAGCATGTCCTGTAGCTACCATCCATACAGTACAGTATTATATTCAGTTGTAGGATAACTTTATGGGGTCTACTTAACACATCCCTCTAGCCCTCAGACCTGGTGAAATATTAACCTTTGTCTGTCACATCATATGGATACACAACTATAAAGATACAATCTGCCTGTTCCCAGCATTAGCACAACACTTTGAGATGGTAAGCTTGTTACCTGTGATGATATATGCTAAATATAACGTCTCTTTCATTAAAAAAAAATGTCTAATGTCAAAGTGGAAATCAAGAGAGTAGTGGCAGCGCCACACCAGTTACAGAACAACATGCATCTCAGTGTCAGTCCAAATTACGCACAATTAGCAGTTTGAACTCACTGATGGAATGCCATTTATTTAATTAAGTGTTAGTAGGCTCAGTGAAACTGAGTTCACAGTTTTTCAGTACGTACAAAATATAATTATCATAGAAACTTGTTTTATAAAGATCATATTGATATTGCTAAATATTCGTAATCGGCCAAATTGAATTACTCAAATGTTCATCCATGTGTTCACTGATGATCATCCCTAAAATGTATTGTTAGAATATCAGAGCTACCTGTGGTTGAGTTGTAGGCATTTCCAATGTTGGTGACGACGAATTTGAAGATCAGGGTAATGTCCGTGGCTGAGGGTCCAACAACTGAGTAACTTGTATTCACCAGAGAGGCTGAGAATGCAACCTGTCGGACTGAGAGAGAGAGAGAGAGAGAGACAGAGAGAGAGAGAAAGACACAAAGAGAGAGAGAGACAGAGAGAGAGAGAGAGAAAGACACAAAGAGAGAGAGAGACACAAAGAGAGAGAAAGAGAGACAAAGAGATAAAGAGAGAGCAATGTTATTTTAAAAATCATCAAATATTAAACTGATAATTTTGAGTCCTATGTAATCAAAGTGTTTAATTTACAACATTTCAACAAAGTTTAATATTTAGAAAGCAGGATACTTGTTTAAAATTGAAAAACACTATTTAATTGGCTTATAGTTATGGGATCATACATAGTCAGAATTAAGTAAAAATTAATAGATGTGGTTATTTTGAATCTGGATATTTTCATGTGTAGGTGTCTAGATTTTGACCCTTCTCTGTAAATATATTCAGTTCATTTTCAGTTTATTCACACGTTGTCTTCACGTCTTTACGACTCAATTTCAGAAGATACAATGTTCATATGTAGAATTTGTGAAATGAAAAAACCCTAAATAAGCTACTAAAGGTTTTGCGAAGGGGTCAGAATAACATTAATAAACAATACAAAAAAATGATCAGAGAACAATACCTTGCAGTTGTTGATTCCAGTTGTCCACTTCAGTCCTCAGCTGTGCTGCTTGTTCTGTAAAAACAGTTTCTTTAGACATTGCTCTAGAGCTGCAAAGATTAAAGGGATTAGTCATCAACTATTAAATAAATCTCCAACTATTCTGATAATTGTTTAAACAGTTTGAGCATTTGAATATGTTTCTGCTATGACACGGTGCAAAACAACAGTGGTTTCTAGAAACGGCTTCACTACTGCACGATGAGTCTCTCTTTGCAACAACATAATTTCCACCTTCAGTTGAACAAAAAAGGAAAAATAATCCACAAAATAATCCACCATCAAAATAATCAGTAGCTATGTGCAGCCCTACTTTGCTTCACTTCATAGAAAAATACTTATTTCTCTCCTATTGGATATCTCTGAACTGCTATGCCACGATCTAAAACAGTTCATTACTGTACCTTGAGTCAGCAGGAGTCTCATGTCAGCCTTCAGTTGAACCAACGAGGCGGTGGTCTCTCTCAGCACAGCGTAGATGTCTTGAGGAAACGTCTGCTGATAATCGGTACTTTCACTTGGGGGGACGGAGCCGAGCAGCAGCAACAGCGTAAACCTCACAGAGATCTTCATTCTCTCACTGGCAGCTTACTGGTGAACTGGGCCGTCTGTTAACCTGGGTGAGCTTTGTATGTAGAAGTCTACAGCAAAACAAAAGGTGTGTGTGAACACAAATCAATCGTACTTTGCATGATGTAGGGTGAAACGTCAGTATGAAGAACAAAGATGGGAACCAGTTTATTCTAATGTTACACTTATTTCCCTGTACAGCAGAAAACAATGTATATAAATACATTTTTAAAGGGTAACTTCTGTATTTCTCAAATTTTATTTCCCCATGTTTTTGTGTCTGTGATGGCCCTCCTATTAGAGCCTGCTGTGTGTCTGTCTCTTGTAGGTGTTTCTCTCTACTACACTGCAGCTCCATGGGCGGTGCAGCACTAGGAGACCTGGCCAGTCTCCCGGAGTCTTTAAGATCTGTCTGACAACCCGCTCAGTCTGTGTCTGCATCCAGCTGGCACCGTGCTTCTGTTGAGTTGGCTTTGGCCTGGTTAATAGTTTTCATTCATTATTACTAACATCCTTCGTTTGTATATTAAGTTATCTTTGTTACTCCACTGTGAGTTCTTGTTATATTCAGTTTTAGTTGTTTTTTTGTCATGGGTTAGTTTATCAAAATACTAAAGTAAATAGTTCAAATGAAAGGAACCATCAAAAGGTTTTGTAAATAACCCTCGTATTATGTTGAAAAAAAATGACATTGATGATGTTACGGGTCAAAATGACCCGTAAAGTGTAAATACACTCAAAATAAACTTTTTTTCCTCATCACAAACATTTTTCCCCCAAAACTGTTTTTACCAATTATTTAGTGAAAATATTTCCGGTATACACTTGCATATTCCATGCATAGCTAGATTTGGCACCCTAGGATGCCCATATTTTGATGCCATATTTGGCAGGCTTGTTGGGCATGTACTGTCAGAAGGGACAGGGCCCCCTGAATGGAACAAGGTGTTCATCTACAGTGACATGGGGACCAGGATTGTACAAGACAGGTAACATTTTGACCCATTCATCCCATACATCTCTGATCTCAGCTGGTTTGTCTCTTTCACGTCGACCAGCTCTAGTGTTGTGGAACACCCAAGCTTTCGTATGAATTGACTCCAAAGACGTTGTTAGAAATATTGGCCTTCCACTCTCGTCATTACACAGACTGGCAGTTGCTTCTCCCTTTGACTTGTACACTCCAGCTAATACTATTCAATTTGATTCAATTCAATTTTATTCATAGTATCGAATCATAACAAGAGTTATCTCGAGACACTTTACAGATAGAGTAGGTCTAGACCACACTCTATAAATTCCAAAACCCCAACAATTACAGTAATTCCCTCAAGAGCAAGCATTATCAGTGGCGTTGCGACGGTGGCGAGGAAAAACTCCCTTTTAGGAAGAAACCTCGGCAGACCCAGACTCTTGGTAGGCGGTGTCGGACGGGGCCGGTTGGGGGCGTGATGAACAGTGGTGATAATAGTCACATTAGAGATAAAGGAACAGTGACTTTGAGGTAGTCATGGAAGTTCATGTCATAGCAGGGCACATCGTGTCATACTGAGTAGTGCAGTCTCCTAGACCGGATCCTGACTACTCTGTGCGTATGAACATCACAGCAGGGTGTTGCGGGATATAACGTGGCGCTGCAGAGCACGGGGGGAGGCTGCAGACGCAGCAGGACTAGGATTTCAATGTATGCATGCAAGTCAATCTGATCCAGTGGCTGAAATACACACCTCCCCTGCAAGTTGGTCATGTCCACTATGATCCTATCTGTTGGTTGGGATATGAAGAGATGAAATGGACCATCTTTAGCTGTCCATGTTGAGGATGATTGCTGCCCATTGTTTTTAGCTAATGTAGAGACCACACCAGACTGGTCCTCTGAATCCTCTTCATCCTCTTCGTCAATAGCATTGTTCTCGGTCTCTGAAAGATCCTCTGACTCTGAAATCTCTTCCTCTACATCACTATTACCATCAAAAATCTGTGCTGAAACTTCTTCAGTTGCAAACCTTTTGGAGCTCATTTTGTAGTGTGCGTGTCAAAGAGATGACATTACAACAGAGAAGAGGACAAGCGCGAGAAAAGCTCCTGCTCCTTTACACACATACACATACACACACATACACATACACACACACACACACACACACACACACAAACACACACACACACACAAACACACACACACACACACACACACACACACACACACACACACACACACACACACACACACACACACACACACACACACACACACACACACACACACACACACACACACACACACACACACACACACACACACACACACACACACACACACACACACACACACACACACACACACACACACACACACACACACACACACACACACACACACACACACACACACACACACACACACACACAAACACACACACACCTGGTTCTAAATGGGTGTTGAAAGTCTCTGGGTCAAATTGACCCACAACATCATCTTTGTTTACAAACTCTGAACAGACCTTCCACTACACATCAGTGTGTCCAGATTTTATGAACAAGTTCCTGACCCTAAATGAGGAAATATCATACAATTTCATGAAGAAAAAAATAGGTTAACCAGTATTTTGGTCAACACAAAAACGCAAATGGGTCAAATTGACCCTAAACATAATACGAGGGTTAAATAACATGAGGAAGAATATTCTAATCTACTGCTTGTAAATCCTTTGAATGGAGTTAACGTGTTTAGTCTAAACAATCTTCAGATCTGAAGTTATTTAAAAATGGAAAACCATTAAAAATTACTAAAATGGTTATAGGTGTATAAAGAAAACTTATTTGCTTAGAATTGTCAAAATATTTAATCAATTAAAGCTTTATGCAATAATGAATTAATTAATTTAATCTGAAAGTTAATTAATTATCTCTTAAGGTTTAGTGAAATGTTACAATGAGTCCAATTCCATGCAGTACTTTTTATTAACCACAAGGGGGCAATGTTTTCCTTTACATTGGGAATTGCTAAAATGGCTTTGGGCCTGCTGTGACAAAAAGTATTATTTGTAGACCAAAAGTCTAATTATTTAGACACAAAACTTAGTATTTCAAGACATATTTAGGGACCAAAAGTACTTGTAATAAGAGAAAGAACCTTATAGTATTTCAAGATGTACAAAAGTTGTAGTATTTAGAGACAATACTGCCAAGATTTGTAGTATTTTGAAAAAGTCATACTTTTTAGAGACATAACTTTGTAGTACTTCAAAGCAGATTTTTTAAAAATGTTTCCAGAGCAAAATTTGTACTTTTAAGAGACAAAAGTCATATTATTTAGATACAAAAACATAGTATTTCAAGCCATATTTCGGGACCAACGTTTGTAGCATTTAGACACAGTAAGTTGTACTATTTAGAAACCATACTTTCGAGATGTATTTTGAGAGAAAAAAATCTTACTATTTAAACACAAAACTGTAATATTTTAAGACGTAGAAGTGTTGAAAGAAATCTCTCTGTAACAAAAATCTTTATTTATTTTTTTTGACATTTTCTTTTCAACATTTTTTTTTATGTATTTTTCTACACTTTTGACATTTAAAAAAAGTGTTTTTTACACTTTGACGTTTTGTTTTAATAAGTTTGACATTTCTTTGGATGTTTTTTTCTTACAGTACATTAAAAGAACATCATAACAAACTTACAAACGTAACTTACCATTCATACTCACAACATAACAAAAGTAAACACCGTTCACTCCAAGAAATATCTGTGAAGTAACAGTTGTATGTCGGTTTAATTTAACAGAAATTGTCCATAGAAGGTTATTCCTAACTTGTTGCTAACTGAGAGAATTTAATAAAGGCATTAAAGAAAAATGTTCTGTATTTTAACTTTTAGCTACACATATTTTTTTTTAAATTATGGCGCAAAGTCCGGGTGTTAATATTAACACACACACACACTCATATCAAAGTTAATTTAACCAGCATCTCTATTTTTTATATTCAAATGCATTTAGTTATTCTTCTATTCATTTTATGATCTTAACACAGAAACTAAACATCCCTATTCCTGAGTGATACACAATTATTTCAGTGTAATGAGAAAAATCATCTTTCAATAATGTTACAACTATTTCCTGATTTTGTTTCCAGTTATTAATGTTGGTCTTTGAATTCAGTAAAAAGAGAATCTGTTTCCCATCTTGTCTGAAGACCTGATTCTCTTGGTCCAGTTTTATTTTTTGGGCTGATTATGTCTCTCTTCCTGCCGCGTGTCGTTGTTAATGAGGTCAGACAGTCAAGACCTGATGAGGCCACGGTTGCTTGGCAACAAAATTCTTGTATTTTGAGGGAGCACCATTACCTGTGAAACCAACAATTTGATATTTGGAAATTGATTTGTGGTTGAGTGGGCCAGCTGATGTAGAGACATGATTTTAACTCCTAAAATTACATCATTAACGCTGTGAAACAGTCCCAGTTTGGTTAGATTTAGGAACCAAAACTACTGATTTAAGTTGATAAATCTCCTGTTGTGTCTTCATGTTAGAAAGTGAGACTGAACCGTCCGATGTCCAGAGAGTCTCATGTGGACATCAGACAGAGTTGATATGTTACAACGGTTTCTTTATGCTGCTAGGATGGTGAATTTGATTATGTTATGGTTTCGATGTTTAGCTTTGTATTTTGTTGCATTTCTGTTAACCGTTTGATCATTTTCTGTTGCCTGTATTATCAATTTCTGTATGTTTCCTGTGTTTGTATGTTCATTCTGTATATTTCTGTTCCCTGTTGTGTTGATGTATCCTGTCTTGTGCATCGTGGTCTAGCTCCCAGCCTATACAAGTGTTCACCGACCACAACCACTTAGTATTCCTCGCACATATGCGTAACTCTAACCAGCGGCTTATGCGCTGGTCTATCCTTCTGCAAGATTTTAACTTGCAGATTCACCACAAAAAGGGTACAGAGAATGTGATAGCAGACGCGTTGTCTAGATGTTCCTCAGACGTCTAGGAATTAAACCTTTTTAGGGGTGGGTTTAATTCTTGGGTGTGTGTGTGCCCTGTATTTTTTCTTGTCTTTCCATTTCGTATGCAAATAGGTGTGTGCCATTGCCCGGAGGTTATTGGTGGAGAAGTTCAGGCCCGTCCCAGTGATTGGCTGCAGCTGAGGATACTACCCTCATATAAGGAGCCAAGATGGCGGCCGTCAGCGGGCAGCATGTGTTTCCTCATCCTCCTAATCTCCCAACTGGCCACTCTTTTTGTACTCTTTGGTAGTGGTGGGGTGAAGCAAATGTGCCATATTGTGTTGAGGCTTTGAAACAATCCAACACCCGTCTCAACGATGACACCCAGTGGTCACTTGCAGGTGTTGATCTGAAACAACCTTAACAACGAGCCATTAAAAAAAAATATATATATTTTAGTAATATGTGAAGCTTGTAAGGCTTGTAGGCTCCTCACTGTTTCACGGATACTATCATCAAAACTTTCCCATAAACTGTCCTGTGTTTCTACTGGTGTTGATGTTGATTATGACGGGCCTGATGTTGACATTTGTGGCTCTGAATGAAAATGAAAACAGAGCTTCCATTTTTATCTATCTATCTATCTATCTATCTATCTATCTATCTATCTATTAATGTGTCACTGTATGTATACTCTATCTGTCTCTAGCCTATCAGTCAATGTGTACATTTAAATGTAAGCCTAAATATAACTAAACAAATCGCACTATAAATGTCATTTTATCACCAAAAATCTGCTATCTCAAAATCAAACTCCTGTCACAAAAACCACAAGGTCAAGATGTATTGACTTCACTTTTATACAGATGTGCGATTGTGTGGTCTGTTCCAGACCCTGTCAATCAAACGCTGATTCGGCGGACCGTGCCACCTGTTGAAACACTTGTGAAACACTCCGATGCTTCATTTAGCCGTAGTCACGTGACGTGGGTGTTTTGAATCACGCTTCGGATCAGTGTTTCGAAACTCTGCGCTTCGGGATCTTGAAAAAGCTTCGGAAACGTCAGTTTTGCGTCAGCCATCCCTACTCTTTGGTTTAGATTGGATATTGTTTTTTTCGTTTCTTAAGTAAGGGTGGACCTCCAGGTGTGTAGATCTTGTTTTCTCATGTTGTTGTTAGTTTAGGGAGGTAAGTCTTTTGTCTTGCCCATTTGTCTGTCTGTCTGTCTGTCCTTGGGAGACGGGGAAGATGGGGCCTTTCCATGTTGCGTCCTAGGCACCCCTAGACTGGGGTGTAACAGTATATTTTGTTGTGTATTTTTCTGTTGTGCATTTCCCTATTCTGCTTCCTGTTCTATTTTGATAGTCTGTTTTCTGTCTTGTCATGTCTAGTCGTACTTCCTGTGTTTGCTCGTCTTCGTTGATTGCCTTGCCCCCCCCTGATGTGTGTCACCTGCTGTATCACCTGGCCCTCATTTGTTCATTACCTCTTGTATTTAACCCCTGTGTTCCCCTTGTCTCTTGTTGGATCGTTTTGTGTCCTTGTTAGTATTCCTGTGTTATTTTGGGAATTTTTTGTGTCTTTTGTGTTTTTTCCCTGTGTTTTTCCAGTCTCTGTACTGCCTCTTTTTGTAATAAATCCTCAGTTCAAACCTTCTCCTGCCTGCCTGCTCTCTGTGTTCGGGCCCACATTCCCTGCTCCCACACAACCGATTATCTGCTTTCAATAAATTAAAGTTGAAACAAACCGATTAAAGAAATGCTCACAGATGTAATTGCAATGATATATGTTTATTATTTCATTAAAATGACAAACAAGAGAGAATCATAAACATTAACCACTTTAAAATTTTATATTTGAAGGAAAAAAGATTCCTGTTGACAATTATTACTTAATATTTGGATGCAGATGAAATCTGTTTAAATCTATGAAGTGCTATGAAGACTTGTTTAAGACAACAACAACCTGTGTGACTATCACAGAGCTTCTTATTCTGTCTTACATGGGGAACAGCAGAAACCCACTGAAGGTGGTGTGGTGATTTTTATTGTCATAGGCCGCTGTGTTAACCACCAGACACACAAACACGACGTCTCCCACCTCCAGCAGCAGCACAACGCCATTAGAAGAACTCATAAAACCGTCCTGTCGCTCGAATGACGAGAAAACTTTCTCTGAGTTCTTGACCAACAAAGCAGCTGAATAAGTGTCTCCATATGGGTTACCTCCCCTTGCACTGACCATCCACTCAAAGTGGTACACTCCTCTCACCGGGGCAGTGAACACACCTTTTGGATGTTTGTTTTTGTCATTTTTAATGGAAAATTAAAGTGTTTGAACAGCAACAGACCTGTGAAATATATTAGGGAAGCACCATATATCACATCTTTGAAACTGATCCATTATTAAACCAGAACCGAGCTGTAATGTAACCCTACAGGACTAATGTTCAGCAGCAGTTAGAGTCACTAAAAGTTCTGTTGTTGCTGCTGACAGACTCAGATTATTATTCTAAGTGTCTGACAACATTATGGGATGGATCCCTACAGAGATAGACCTTTTAGTTAAAGAGTAAGATCCTTTTAGTTTAACATGAAACCCGACACCCGAAATCACCATCACAAAACCCACCAGACTCCATGTAAATAATCAGGACTTTTATCATTGTTCATCTTTCCACTGTTCCAACAATCACCACTCTGGTTTGATTGAAATAAACCCTTAATTCACCCATTTACATGTGGAGATATGCTGGCTCTATACACGCTAAAAGTCCTGATTATTTACATGGAGTCTGGTGGAGATATGCTGACTCTATACACGCTAAACGT
Organism: Perca flavescens; assembly: GCF_004354835.1. Classification (NCBI taxonomy): domain Eukaryota; kingdom Metazoa; phylum Chordata; class Actinopteri; order Perciformes; family Percidae; genus Perca; species Perca flavescens. The sequence goes on along the minus strand of NC_041343.1, from coordinate 34,532,465 downwards.
CCTGATTATTTACATGGAGTCTGGTGGAGATATGCTGGCTCTATACACGCTAAAAGTCCTGATTATTTACATGGAGTCTGGTGGAGATATGCTGGCTCTATACACGCTAAAAGTCCTGATTATTTACATGGAGTCTGGTGGAGATATGCTGGCTCTATACACGCTAAAAGTCCTGATTATTTACATGGAGTCTGGTGGAGATATGCTGCCTCTATACACGCTAAAAGTCCTGATTATTTACATGGAGTCTGGTGGAGATATGCTGGCTCTATACACGCTAAAAGTCCTGATTATTTACATGGAGTCTGGTGGAGATATGCTGGCTCTATACACGCTAAAAAGTCCTGATTATTTACATGGAGTCTGGTGGAGATATGCTGCCTCTATACACGCTAAAAGTCCTGATTATTTACATGGAGTCTGGTGGAGATATGCTGGCTCTATACACACTAAAAGTCATGATTATTTACATGGAGTCTGGTGGAGATATGCTGGCTCTATACACGCTAAAAGTCCTGATTATTTACATGGAGTCTGGTGGAGATATGCTGGCTCTATACACGCTAAAAGTCCTGATTATTTACATGGAGTCTGGTGGAGATATGCTGGCTCTATACACACTAAAAGTCCTGATTATTTACATGGAGTCTGGTGGAGATATGCTGGCTCTATACACGCTAAAAGTCCTGATTATTTACATGGAGTCTGGTGGGACACTTAGAATAATAATCTATAATAAATGGGATTTTACAAATGTTTTGCAAAAAAGAAAGACATTACTTTCACAAATTCACAATGTTTACACTTGTTTAAGTATGTTCAAAATACGATTTTTATAGAAATTTGTTTTATATTGCTAAATATTGTTATTCTGCCAAAATGTTCTTATCGGTGCATCCTAAAATGTATTGTTAGAATATCAGAGCTACCTGTGTTTGAATTGTAGGCATTTCCGGTGTTGGTGATAACGTGTTTGTAGATCAGGGTAGTGTCTGTGTCTGGGGGAAAGGGTCTGAATGATTCACTTTCAGCGAACAGAGAGGCTGAGAACGCCACCTGTAGGACTGAGAGAGAGAGAGAGAGATTTTTTTAGATTTTTACAAAAACACTTTATATATTTATAATTTGTACAATTTCACAATGACATTAAGTGCTAATGCATTAAAATGTCAGTATTTGTTTAAACATAATATTATCCGGTAAAAACTTGTCAACAACAGAACAAACAATGTCATTAAAACACCAACGCTGTTTAAAAGCATCAATGTCTCCAAAGTTTATAAAAGCTCTAGCTCTGGCCCTGATGTTGCAGAGCCAGACTGCCTTGGTCCCTGCCCTGGTTTTTGTAGGCAGCTCCCATAATAAAAACCCTCTGAGTAAAAACTACATCAAAGAGACTAAAACCCAATGTTAAAAGAGAGAAGAACTCTGTGAGTCTCTTACACTCTGTAAAGACACGGAACACAGTCTCTTGAAGGCAACAGAATGGACACTGGTTAACAGTGGGGTTAAGAGCTGAGATAAGCATTGGAGGCAACAGCTTCATGTAAAATCCTCTTCCACTGGAGGTCACTGGTCCGTTTTTTGAGGTGTGTTATGGGGCGTGTTATGGGCCTTGTATGTAATTATGTAATTATGCAATTTTCCTTAAGGTGTATTGTCATCGTATTTTATCTGATCATTCTATATAACATGTATTTAAGCTTTATCTGAACATTTATGACTGGTATCTAAGATTCGACAGGAGACCTCGGATGAACTTTACTCTCCTTTCAGAAGACACCTCTCTGGAAACATCTGGCATGCTTATCAGTGGGCCCTCCAAAATAAGGCCAGTTGGCTTGTAGCCATTGGTCAAAGTATTGTTTCCTCCCCCATCTATGTTACACACAGCTTAGTACATATATACCATGTTCAAACAAAGAAAGGCAGAGGACCACTGGAGAATTGGGAAAACAGGTCCTCTCCGAGCTCTGCAGGGCGGGTAAATTGATGCTGAATTCCTTTGATGTAAATAAACCTTTATAATGAAGAAACCGGGTCAGCGGATCCCTCACCACACAGCATTGCACCATCGCTACCAAATACACTACATCCTAAACCCAACCATCCTGTTCACATCCTGTGTGTGATGGAAACATAAGCCCACCCACAACCTTATCCTTAACCTAAGTGCGTCAAAAGGGACGCCAGTAGGCATTTAGATAAAGCGCTAAATATGACGCTAACGAGACTTTTATCGTCAATAACAACGCCAAAGGCACCTGACCAAGTGTCTGTTTTTGACGCGGTGGGAGTGAGAATGTGATGTCCGTACAGATCTTCCTCACCGTCTCCTCACTCACTCTGCTTGATTTTGCTTCACTGGAGGTATTGTTTGCCTTCCTTCTGTGTTTAGCATTCATTTTAGATTTAACTGCTGCCTCTTCCTCCTCCATCACTACCTCCTCCACCTGTTTCATTTCTATTTACCTTTTTATTAACCTCATCAGTCTGCACCTCACCTGTCTCCCCTGACTGTCCCTCCTGTGTTTCACTGATCTCACTTGTCTGTTCCACACACACACGTTCACCTTTTTTTTTCTTTTCCTTTTTCCTCACCCACTATACTTTTCTCTACTTCCGTGAAATGAACTCAAAATGAGCCCACGGAAGAATTCTGTTAAATAAACACGGCCCCGTAAGTTAAGGAAAAGGTTGTGGGTGGGCCTGTTGGTACCGTGACACGCGAGAAGAACAGGACGGTTGAGTTTCGGACAAGAAGAAAGTGACTTTAGCAAATGTGACATGCGGGACACGATCCCCGGTCGCCTGGGTGAAAGTCCAGGGTTTGCCCCATCCACCACCCCAACCTACCTCCTTACGTGGAATTTCGGGCTTTCATCCTACTCGCTACCGTAGTCGCATCTAATGCTATCTCATCTTCTCATTGACTTTACATTGGCGTTGTTTTCCGTGGTGGACACACAGATGGATTTCATGGATTTCTGTGAGACTAGACTGCACAGAGAGAGAATAATGCAATTTAAAAAATCATCAAACATTAAACCAATCATATTTGAGTGCTATCTCTTCCAAATAATGGCAAAACAAAAATCAATTATCCGTAATTGAAGCTTGACAGTTAAAAGCATGTCATTGTTACAGAAGAAAAGAGCAGGGGTTGCAAACACAGGAGGTAGACTGGGTAGATAACTACAAGTACATGCTTCTAGATTCTAACTCCTAGAAGCAGCCGGGAGCAAGAACAACTAGATGGAAATGAATTATTAACGTCTGCACTTTTCAGTTATTCAGAATAAATGATGAGTTATAATAATAACTTCATGCCACACAGTTGAACAGAGAGAACAATACCTTGCAGTTGTTGCTTCTGGTTGTCCACTTCAGTCTTCTGCGGTGCTTGACCTGTAAAAACAGTTTCTTTGTCAGCTTCATTTTACTGAACCTTCAGTTTCTTTAGACATTGCTTTAGAGCTGCATGAATCAGTTGTCAACTATTAAATAAATCTCAAACAATTTTGATAATCAATGAATTGGTTTGAGTCATTTATTGTGAAACAACTGTGAAACGTGTGGGACGTCAGCTTGTTAAATATTAATATTTTCTAATTTCTTCTCTCCTTTGTGACAGGAAGCTGATTATATATGAGTTGTGGACAAAACAAGACATTTAAGGATGTCATCTTGGGGTTTGGAAAACTTGGATTAGCATTTTAGAAACCAAACAACCTATCCATTCACCTAGAACATAATCACACATTAATCCACAATGAAAATAATAGGTAGTTCCAGCCTTACTTTGCTTTCTATATATTTTTTCTACACATTTTCTTTTTCAGTTTACTGTTTTTTGTGAGCATATTTTTGTTCAGTCCAATGTAAATGTAAATATATCTGCTGTGCATATGTTGCACTGACTTGTTTGATAAAAAAAAACTTTCAACAGCATGTGTGTGTGTGTGTGTATCTGCGAATATTTCTGTGTATGTGAACAATTTGAAGAATTTTCTACAATTTGAACTACTTTAGTATTATGGCAAAACATACTAAAGATAAGAGTGCTCTTCATAATGCCCAACAGTGTGTAGTTGTTAGACAAACATCTGCTAACATGAATGAAGTGTGCGCCATTTGGTGCAAAAGTTTGATTTTGATAATGCTATATGTAGTTTTGGTTGCAGTAGTTCGTTTTGCAGGATATGAGGTATTTTGCAGTTTAGGTGTGTGGTTTTGTGAATTGTGTTAAGTTTTTGGTTGGGATGAGGATCAGCACCTCTAAATCTGAGGCCATGGTTCTCAGCAGGAAACCAGTGGAATGCCTTCTCCAGGTAGGGAATGAGTCCTTACCCCAAGTGAAGGAGTTCAAGTACCTTGGGGTTTTGTTCGCGAGTGAGGGGACAATGGAGCGGGAGATTGGTCGGAGAATCGGCGCAGCGGGTGCGGTATTGCATTCAATCTATCGCACCGTTGTGACGAAAAGAGAGCTTAGCCAGAAGGCAAAGCTCTCGATCTACCGGTCAGTTTCCGTTCCTACCCTCACCTATGGTCATGAAGGCTGGGTCATGACCGAAAGAACGAGGTCCAGGGTACAAGAGGCCGAAATGGGTTTCCTCAGGAGGGTGGCTGGCGTCTCCCTTAGAGATAGGGTGAGAAGCTCAGTCATCCGTGAGGAGCTCGGAGTAGAGCCGCTGCTCCTTTGCGTCGAAAGGAGCCAGTTGAGGTGGTTCGGACATCTGGTAAGGATGCCCCCTGGGCACCTCCCTAGGGAGGTGTTCCAGGCCCGTCCAGCTGGGAGGAGGCCTCGGGGAAGACCCAGGACTAGGTGGAGGGAGGTCCAGCTGGGAGGAGGCCTCGGGGAAGACCCAGGACTAGGTGGAGGGAGGTCCAGCTGGGAGGAGGCCTCGGGGAAGACCTAGGACTAGGTGGAGGGAGGTCCAGCTGGGAGGAGGCCTCGGGGAAGACCCAGGACTAGGTGGAGGGATTATATCTCCAACCTGGCCTGGGAACGCCTCGGGATCCCCCAGTCGGAGCTGGTTAATGTTGCTCGGGAAAGGGAAGTTTGGGGTCCCCTGCTGGAGCTGCTCCCCCCGCGACCCGACACCGGATAAGCGGACGAAGATGGATGGATGGATGGTGTTAAGTTTTTTGATAAAACCAGCCTAGTTTGCAAAATTGTGTTTTAGCTATTGTAAAAACTGCAATTTATTAGGGCATTCCTCAAGTGGAGTGGATTTGAGTGAGATCACTTCTCCAGCTCCATCACTGAGTCCATCCTCAGCTGCTCCATGACCATAGATATAGAACAATAGATATGACATGACTAACTCACAACTAGCTTTTGGATACCATTCTAATAGCGTGTAAAGTTAGTGTCTAGCATCAAAAGTCCCAAAAAGTGTCAGATTGTGACTAGAACTAAGAAAAGCTCAGCATAACAAAGATATAAACAGTTGAGCAGTGTGCAGACATGTGATGTAATGCTAAACAACAGCTGTGTTTCTGATCATCCAAATCTAACAGCATATTTGGATATTTATGAATGGATTAGTTTTAATAAAGAAGATAAATGTAAGTAAACACAATGTTAAATAAAGTAACTTTGGTGAAATATGAATCACATGTAGTGAATCAGAGTTGAATATGTAACATTTATTAATCCTGTTGAGTTTAACACTTTGATCAGCAGAGGGCGATAAAACTCCTTCATTTCATTCTGGATATTATGGGATGTTGTCAGCATCTTTCATATATTAGAATATTCTACATGTTTGGTTAGTTGGTTTTTATCTTCTACTCTCCAAATGATCTCAACAAACTGTCTGGTTTGTTTCAATTATTAATAACTTGGATCACAAACAGAGAGAAAAGTTTTTGCTGCAGGTTCCTCTCAACACTTCAGATATCAGAGCTGCTTACTGATATTAACACAATTGTTACATGTGTGTGTGTGTGTGTGTTGGTGTGTGTGTCTGTGTGTGTGTCTGTGTGTGTCTGTGTGTTTGTGTGTGTGTGTGTGTGTGTGTGTGTGTGGGTGTGTGGGTGTGTGGCGTGTGTGATACCTAAAGTCCCTTCGGGGAAAAAAACCTTTGACTCAAATATGTCGACAAAAGAAGTTTGATCCCAGTTTTACCCAAATTAATCACATTTTTGTTCTGGACATTGGATGAAGAAACAATAGGTGGGATGGCTTCAGACCAGATGTGGCATGGAAATGATCAAACCGTTGCTGAAAAGAAACAAAAAGGGTTTGGAAAGTTTACATGATGACATTAAATGTGCTGAGGGTTGGTGTAACATGCTTCAACCTGCCTCCACACAGTACCAGTCACCTCCAGTTCTTTTATTCTTCATTTAAAATCAGAAAGGTTTAGAGAGAGTTACCCTAAATATTTTCAGCTCAACGGAGAAACAGACTTTTTATAAAGCTGCTGTCTACGCCACACCTGCCAACATGGGGCTGTTGGAAATACTACGTGGTTTATTGGAGAAGTTTAAGACACAAATAGTCAAAGTGAAGTCAAATAAATGTTTTCTTTCTACTGGTGTGAAAGATGTTTCTGTCTGTTAAGTGTCTGGCTTTAAAATAAACTCCAGACTGCAGTTTAGATTTCAGACTGAAGTCATCGTTTGTGATTACAGTGATATATTTCCCTCTCTGCTACCAGGAAGTAACAAGTTCCTGTGTGTGTGTGAGTGTGTGTGTGAGTGTGTGTATGTATTTAGATTAGATTCAACTTTATTGTCATTGTGCAGAGTACAAGTACAAAGACAACCAAATGCAGTTTGCGTCCAACCAGGAGTGCGAAAAGAGCAGAAAAGTTAAATGTGATATTCAAGTATAGACAGGACAAGAAATATAGTGCAGTGTAGACAATTCAATCAGGAGAGACTTGTTTGCAGATATGCAAAAGGTTTAATGTACAACAGCATGTAATGTACAATGTTTTGGAGATTGAACTCCATCGTTATTAATACATTTAATATCTTAATAAATTTAATGTAGGGGTAGGGAACCAAGATGTAACCCCCCCTAACTAGACCGAGAAGGCATCGGAGCAACAGCCGGAGACGGGAGGCGGAAGGGGAGGAGGAGGGACGACGTCTTCCTGAAATGACAGCTGATAGCACAGGGAGAGAAGCAGCTTTTAAAACAGTGACGTAACGCTGTGATTGGCCAATGGGATCCTTGCCCGATCCTGATTGGATTATCAGAAGGTAGACGCCTCCAGCGCTGATTCGCTTAGGAGGGACTGATACTTGTTAGGTTTTCCTGAAAGAATTTGCGCTGAGCTACATTAGTGTTCAGTTGGTTAACATAAGGTGGTTTAGAGTAATATAAATTAAATATAAATGTGTGCAGTGTGTTAGCAGTTACCTTATGAGAACATAATAAATATGGCTATGTAATATGAACAATGTATGAACAACATGGACAGATATGTGCAATGTAGTGTTATGGAAGTTTCCTTTGCAGCAGGGGGGGAAATTTCAGAGTTTAGTAAATTGAAACAAATAAGACAGACTGAGACTAAAACCAAGTTGGGTTTTTGTATTTTATTAAAAAAGATATATTTGCAAATAGGATCAACATGATTTCACAAAAGGCCTCAGCCCAGTGTGGAGTCAGTTTCTCCAATGAGTGAACAGAACACCAGGCTTATATACATCTTCAGAGTGACAACACACACACACTTAGATTATTATGACGCTACACTTCTTACAGGAAATCTGATACACATGAAGACAATCAGAGAAATACAAGAGACATCTTGGAGTCATCTCACCTCCTCCTCCCTGTATGACTTTCACCCCCCAGTTACATCTTAACTGGCATGAGAAAACTAGAGATAGTTTTAGGGTGACCTTGTACCTTTATCGGTTCAGGCTCACATAATGTTCCAGACTGGATGTCTCACAAAGTTAGAATCTAAATCTACATGTGGAAAATGAGATAAACTCTTTCAGCATTTGTGAGAGAATTAAAGTAGAAATAAAACATAAAAATATAAGGAACACACACACACACACACACACACACACACACACACACACACACACACACACACAACCATAGACACACACACACTCACAGACACACACCCAACACACACACACACACACACACACACACACACACACACACACACACACACACACACACACACACACAACATATACACACACACACACACACACACACACACACACACACACACACACACACACACACACACACACACACACACACACAACCATAGCCACACACACACCCAACACACACACACACACACACACACACACACACACACACACACAGCAGATGTATGGAAGTCAAGTCTGAAGGTAAGATCCAGAATGGGGTGTAATGTTTTAGGGCATTCCTCAAGTGGGGTGGATTTGAGTGAGGACACTTCTCCAGCTCCATCACTGAGTCCATCCTCAGCTGCTCCATCACCATAGATATAGAACAATAGATATGACATGATGTCGTATCTATTGTTCTATATCTATGTCCATCACCATCTGGTGCTACTGCTAAGGACAAGGGCAGACTGCAGCCATGACAACCACTGAGACAGAGACAACTAAGTCACAACTAACTCACAACTAGCTTTAACTAGCTTCAGGCTACCATTCTACTAGCGTGTAAAGTTAGTGTCTAGCATCAAAAGTCCCAAAAAGTGTCAGATTGTGACTAGAACTAAGAAAAGCTCAGCATAACAAAGATATAAACAGTAGAGCAGTGTGCAGACATGTGATGTAATGCTAAACAACAGCTGTGTTTCTGATCATCCAAATCTAACAGCATATTTGGATATTTATGAATGGATTAGTTTTAACAAAGAAGATAAATGTAAGTAAACACAATGTTAAATAAAGTAACTTTGGTGAAATATGAATCACATGTAGTGAATCAGAGTTGAATATGTAACATTTATTAATCCTGTTGAGTTTAACACTTTGATCAGCAGAGGGCGATAAAACTCCTTCATTTCATTCTGGATATTATGGGATGTTGTCAGTATCTTTTATATATTAGAATATTCTTCCTGTTTGGTTGGTAGAACAGGATGTCGGAGACTCTCAGGCGGCCGGCGACAAAGACAGATCCCCTCTGGAGGCCGGGCAGGCGACGGGTCTGACCGCTGACAAAGGTAAAGTCACTGCGGCGCTCTCAGGGGCGTCGGAGACCGGCAAAGTCAGTGGGTGCTTGGTGCATTACCAAATGGTAATTGGTGCATACACACACTAACAAACATATTAAATGGTAATAGGAATCAACAATAAATACAGAAACAGAGGCAAATATAGCTGATACAAAACAAGCTGTTTAACTCTCCTGTTGTCTTCAGGTCACATTTGACCCATTTTCAAAAAGTTTCTATATCAGAAATTTGGGTTTCTTTCAACCAAATTGTCAAAAGAAAGTAACGTGGATAGTTCTCTACAACGCTGTTCACAAGTAAAATAAATTATCATTTCACTACTTACATTAAATTGGGTGTTTTATTCAAATTTAAAGCATTTGATAAAAAAAAATCATAAAAAAGTCACAAAATGTTTGGAAAAAACCTTGAAAAACTTTAAAATCCTCCTCCTGACCTACAAAGCTCTAAATGGTCTAGCACCATCATACCTAAAAGAGCTCTTAGTACCTTATTGTCCCAGTAGAGCACTACACTCCCAGAATGCAGAGCTACTTGTGGTTCCTAGAGTCTCTAAAAGTAGACTGGGGGCCAGCTACCTTCAGTTACCAGGCTATAGTCAGATAGTAAGAATTTGAAAGTAATTAAAGAATGATCTTATAATACAGAATTCTGCGGAAATATTATTAAATCCTCAATTTCAATACCATATACCAGCACAAAGTCGAGGGTGTGGTTAAAACAGTGCGTCGCCTTGTGCACACTCTGACTAAAACCAGTAATGAGTTGAAAGCAGTACTAAGGCTATCATTGTCAACGTCCACATGGATCACCTACAATAAGTACTTTGTCTAATTTAAGGACTACACATGATAAAAATTGAGAATTCAGGTAAAAATTCAGAATACGGACCTGGAGCCCTGTAAATAACAACGAATATAATTGGCTGTAATGTTTTCCATTTTGGATGTTGAAGATTAAGAACAAGACTTTCAAACGAGTTATAATTTAGTTTAAGTTTAGGATTAATTAACAGGCTTGAATCAAAGATGGCTGCAACTCCCCCTCCTCAGCCTGAGCCTCTAGGAATTTGAGTATTACAGTTTTTCACAATCGCTATGACACTTTTTTCAATACTTTTAACAACTTTCCTAAACTCTTAACTCACCAACACACCTACAACACACGATTGGCAAAACAGTTAATTTCATGCTCAAAATCACACATTGTAAACTAAACTCCAACACCGATTTTCAAAATACAATAATTCACTAACACACTGTGTTTACCAAAACAATGTAATCATGTCTCAAAATCAAATAATTCTTCCAAAACACTAACACATGTTCTCTCCCAACAGGAACATTTAGTCAATCACAGCACAATGTCATAAAAAACACTAACATCCCATGGAATAACAGAAACTATATTATTTTATGTATCAGGTCTGTCCTTAAACAACAGACAAAAGTGACTGTATTGATCATAGATTGTGTTTTGGACTGCAGTTTCTGTTGAAGCCTCTACATTTTTGTTTTGTTGGGTTTAGCAAATTTTTTTAAAGATTATTTTTTGGGGTTTTCTGCCTTTATTCGACAGGACAGCTAGTTGAGAAAGGGCAGAGAGAGAGAGAGAGAAAGGGGGAAGACATGCAGGAAATAGTCACAAGTCGGATTTGAACCCTGGATATCTGCGTCAAGGCATAAACCTCCAAGTATATGTGTGCCTGCTCTACCCACTGAACCAACCCGGCCACCATTTTCTTTTGTTTGCTGCAGAGATTCAATACAAAAAAAGATTGACCCATCTCAGAGTAGCTTTATAGAAAGTACGGTTTGTGAAAAAAAGGAGACAGAGACAGAATTGTCCTGGTCCTCCTCTTCCTCTCCCTCGTGAAGGCATTTTTCTTTTTTTCTGTTCATCTACAGTATATTGTTCAAATAGGTCCTCTTTTACTGTACTACCATATGATCATGTGATTGAAAGAACCTCAACACCTGAGTGTTTCCTAGAAAGGAATCAGCTGTGATTTGATCTAATTGTTTCTCAATAAATGCATATATAAAATGGGAATATATTTGTGTTTCAATTTACAATATGATCAGCTGTTCACTTTGACTTTAGCCTCTAAGTTAGGTTTAGAACATGATGTTATCTGTTCTAACATACAGTGTGAAAGCATTTGTAAATTGGTCAGTGAAGATCCATTGTTTTGGTCTTGGTGGAGCTTGTGTGTAAAAGAAGTTCAAGCATTTTAAATGTGTGTTAACTGAATGCATTTTGTGTCAAAGCAACAAGAAATGTCTTAATTGTGTAGCCTACACAGACGGATGTTGTGCTAACTGTGTTAAGAGTTTAGGAAAGTTGTTAAAAGTATTGAAAAAAGTGTCATAGCGATTGTGAAAAACTGTAAATGCACCTGGTCTTACAGGGAGGTGTGTTCAGGTGCATTCTGGGCGTGCTGGTCTTACAGGGAGGTGTGTTCAGGTGCATTCTGGGCATATTGCTATCTTGAGGCAGCAGGAAGTGATCGCGCCATTGACCAACAAAAACCTGGTCTAAAGTCAATAATGCAGCATTTCATTGTTATTTTAAAAGAGTATTAGTAAAATGCTCCTAGGCTCGTGCACAGCGCACACACACTATGCTTGTTACACACACAGGGACGCACAGCAGCACACACACACACACACACACACACACACACACACACACACACACACACACACACACACACACACACACACACACACACACACACACAACACACACATGCAGAAGATTACAAATAAAAATATTACGGTGTAAATCCTCCATCATAACAGCAATGCTCCAAGGTCCAAACGGTCCAAAGGAATGGGAGATGGCTTTTGGTTGATGAATGGGAGATGATCTCTGATTGGTTGATTGCATGTTACACCCAAAACACACCTCTGATTAATGAAGACACTAAGGACAAACCTTTAGAACCATGAGCCCGGCGCACGGACACTTTTTTACCAAAAGTGGATTCATACACGCCCTAAACACACCTGCGCCAGGAGCTTCACGCTGTGCGCCTAGATCGTTGAAATCGGGCCCTGAAGCATGAATTGGTCTTAAGTTGTAACCAGTTCTCTATCGTTCTCTCTCTCTCTCTCCCTCTCTCTCATATCATGACATCAACCGTGGTGGTGACTCTAAGAGCTTGTGTCTGGGGGTCTGCTTAGCCACTATGTGCTGCTGCCTTATCTTGGACATCTTCTAAAAACCTCTGGCCATCTGCAGCCATCAACACATCAAGAAATCTGTTTTAATTTGGGGAGAAGAACCTGTTTTATATCTTATATCTGTGTGTTTGAATGTTACTTCATTGTCAACATAAAATAAGAGTGTGTCTGAATGTTTCTCAGTCCTGAGTGTAAGGATGATGTGTGGGCAAAGAATTACTTATTATCAATGACAGAATTCTTTGATTTGAAGAAAACAAAAGCCTCAATACATGTAGTAGTAGAAACAGAAGAACTAGAACTGCAAGCAGTTATGACGGGGCCCAAGCCTCCGATGCCAGTCGCCCCTGACGCCCCGGGGAGCGCGCCAAAGCGGGACCCAAAGCGTTACGTGGGGAGGCAAATGGTGAATATTGAGAGGTGTGATCCACAAGGTCTGCAGTAGCCTGGTCCTACCAGACTCTGGTCCATTTCATTTGTCCAGAGAGTCTGGCCTCTCTCCATTGCCAAGCGTTAACTTCCTTGAAGGCAGGTACTCTGTTGAAGTTTAAAACTATTGGATCTGACCAGAGCTACTCTGGATTTGCCATAACCAATCGCTTTTGGTCATGACATATGTCATGCGCATGTGCGACAAGAAGGGAGACTGTCAAGGCTATCATGCAAGGCTATTAGCAATAGCACCTAGCGTTAGCCTTAGCCCGCTCCTTCACCACTAACAGACCAAAGTGGAGGAGGGCCACAACATCATGGCCCCCAACAAAACTCCGCAAAGACTGTTCTTGCTCGGGCTTTAACTTCTGGATATTCAGCAGTGTTGCCACAACGGACCGAATGGCTTCGCTCGAATCTTTCTCCGCCGCAACTCAAGCGCACGGCCTCAACGTCATCGTTCTCAGCCACTCCCTCTGTTCGCTGATTGGACTGCCAAAAACTTTGGTTGAGAAAACCCAAGGCTATACTGCAAACCCAGACGGAGTACTGAAGCGAAATTAAAATTGAGCGGAAGTACGTAGGAGGGCAGAGCCAGGCTATGTCTTTGGTACTCTGCCGTTGCATATATCCTATTAACATTGATTGAGTAGAAGTGCCAAGACTGCTCTACTTAAGATACAGCGCCCCCTAAAGGCCGATCTTCGCCAAATTTGGTAGAGAGCTTCAGAGCGGCATGCCGAACTAGCATCACAAGTTTAGTGTTGATAGCTTTAACAGTGGCAGAGATATTGCAAATGCAAATTTCCCAATAAAATGCATTATTATTGGCCAAACGTTTTGGCGTTTGGCATAAATTTTGGCGTTGATAACATCTATTTTGGCCGAGATATGGTAAAATTTGTTGTTTTCATAGTTAGCTACACACATGAATTTGTGCATAATATGCACATTTTTTATCGTATAAAATTTGTTTTTATTACCTTTTTGATAGGCCCATCTGGAGATGCTACCTGCCAAATTTCGTACCAATCATTAGAAAAAAAAAATAGGGTTCCACAGCCCTGCTATGCAAACGGCGTAACTCTTGCTACCGCCGGTTCTTGCAGACTCAGGCTTGGATCCCTAATAAAGAAATGCTCACAGATGTAATTGCAGTGATATATGTTTATTTGATTAAAATGACAGGAACAACAGAGACTCAGAAACATTAATCACAATTATTACTTATCATTATTTGGATGCAGATGAAATCAGTTTAAATCTATGAAGTGCTATGAAGACTTGTTTAAAAAAAACCTGTGTGACTATCACAGAGCTGCTGTTTCTGCCTTACATGGGGAACAGCAGATGTCCACTGAAGGTGGTGTGGTGATTTGCATTGTCAAACGCCAAAGTGCCAGACCACAGTCGCACAGACACGACATCTCCCACCTCCAGCAACAGCGTAACGCCTTTAGAAGCACTCATAAAACCGCTCGCCTGTTGCTCGTATGCAATGAAAACATTCTCTGAGTTCTTGAACAAGCTAGCACCTGAAGGATGGCTGCCGTCTCCATTTGTACCGATCGTCCACTCAAAGTTGTACGCTCCTCTCAACGGGGCAGTGAACACTCCTGTTGGATGTTTATTTTTGTCATTTCAAATGGAAAATGAAAAAAAAGTTTGAACAGCAACATACAAGTGAAATATATTAGGGATGCACACTATATCACATCTTTGACATTGGTCCAGTATTAAACACGAACCAAGCTGTAATACGATACGATACGATACGATACGATACAACTTTATTGTTAGCCAAAGGCTGAAATTCTTTGTACATCCCTGGGTAGCTTGTTTAAAATGAGCACGTAGACATACATCCAAAAACAGTGAATGACATACACATACATCCAAAATGAGGACATACACATACATCCAAACATACATGAAATTAATAACACCAACAAACATACATGAGACATTACCACAGATGACATAAACTCCAAAATAAGGAAACAGAGAAAACATATACTGTATAACAACAGTACATGACATAAACATACACACAGACAAAGCCTTGGAGATGTATATCCCTGAAATAAATATTGCACTGGGTTTAATGTAACCGCTTTAGCAATAGGATAGATTGATGTATGAAGGAGTTTTTAAGTCTAATACGATTAAAAGAATGAACTCTAAAGTGTCTGTTTGAAGGCAGAAGCTGATATTCGCTGTGCAAGACATGTTAAGAGTCATTTGAAATAATTTTGGCTAGTCTAAGCATACTGTTATTGTGAGCCTCCTGAAAGGAGTGCACTACAGGTAGTCCTATAATCTTTGCGCAAATTTTAATCTGATTAAATAACTTTGTTTTATTTTTAACTGAGAGGCTACTTAGCCAAGCAGTACGACAGTAAAGCATCATACTCTGAATTACTGATGTGAAAAACACAGAGATGATTTGACTGCCATCACCAAACCCACCAGACTCCATGTAAATAATCAGGACTTTTATCATCGTAAAACACACTTCACTCCAAGTGGACAGAAACTAAATAAAACTACCAAAAACAGTCTTGGTTCATCTTTCCACTGTTCAAACAATCTCCCACCAAAACTCTGGTTTTTACATGTTGGTGGAAATAAACCCTTAATTCACCCATTTACATGTGGAGATATGCTGGCTCTATACATATGCGCTAAAAACCCTTTTATTATTTACATGGAAAAGTCTGGTGTAGTTTGGTTTGGTGATGGTGATTTTGGGGCTGTTTCATGTTAAACTAAAAGGATCTTACTCTTTAACTAAAAGGTCTATCTCTGTAGGGATCCATCCCAAAATGTTGTCAGATTTACAGTTAGAATAATAATGTGAGTCTGTCAGCAGCAACAACAGAACTTTTAGTGGACTCTAACTGCTGCTGAACATTAGTCCTGTAGGGTTACATTACAGCTTGGTTCTGGTTTAATACTGGATTCATGGGATTCTCCAAATGTTTTGCAAAAAAGAAAGACATTACTATAATACAGTGTGTATACGTGTTCTTCAGTATACACAAAATATAATTATCATAGAAACTTGTTTAATAAAGATCATTTCGATATTGCTAAATATTGGTAATCTGCCAAATTGAATTACTCAAATGTTCATCCATGTGTTCATTAATCATATCGGTGCATACCTAAAATGTATTGTTAGAATATCAGAGCTACCTGTGGTTGGGTTGTAGGCATTTCCAATGTTGGTGACAACGTGTTTGAAGATCAGGGTAGTGTACGTGGAAAATGGTCCAATAGTTGCTGATTTACCTCCAGCCAGAAGAGAGGCTGAGAATGCAACCTGTTCGACTGAGAGAGAGAGAGAGAGAGAGAGAGAGAGAGAGAGAGAGAGAGACATGTTTAAATAGTTTTAAACTGAGATAAACCTACTACATTTTCAAAAAATCAAACCTTAAGAAGAGGAAAACTCGAAGAAGACTTTTGGAAAGAAAATCACCAAGAAAACGATTGATTAAGGCAAGAGAAGTGAAGACAAGGACAAGCTAACTCTGTTTAAATGCTAGTTTTAAACTAAGGACCAAAAACTCAAAACAAAAGGAAAAACCCACCAAAGCCTACATTCTTCAGAAAATCAAACCTTCCTTCATATCCACAATAGTTTAATTTGTAATTTGTACCTCAAGAAGAAGGCTACTTTTGTTTGTTTATATAACATAGTCTCAAATTTAATAAGTTTAACTACTATCCACTTTTAATTAAGGCTGTTTTATCTTAAGTAGTTGATCGACTGAGAGAGAGAGACAGAGAGAGAGATTGAGAGAGACAGAGACAGACAGATAGACAGAAAGAGAGAGAGAGAGACAGAGAGAGAGAGAGAGAGAGAGAGAGAGACAGAGAGAGAGAGAGAGAGAGAGAGAGACACAGCGGCAGAGAGAGACAGAGAGCTACATCGCCATCTTGGCCTGACCCAAAACAAAATTCAGAACCTGCCACTTGTACTTGTGATGGTGACTGTAATTAAAACCACAGACAAAAACCTGTTTGCTGAAAGCCTCCCCACATTTGGTAAATACAGTTTGTAAAAACAAAATCACAGCAGAAAGACGCTGACACTCAGAAAAGCAGTGAAATACTGTCTCTCTCAGTCCACAGAATGGAGATTTGTCCTCAACAGCAGCGTTTATAATGGACACAAAAGAGTTCACTGCAATAATCCCATGAAGGATCCTCCACTGTAGTCTGCATGTCTTTTAAACAGTGGAGGTTTATAGATAGACCTCCATGTAGGTCTAAAACTGGGATTCATACCAAGGTCAGTTCCGTCCATTCAGCTTGGTCTTATTCAATGCTTTCACATGAAGACCATAAAAACCTTTTCCTGAGGCATTCTCCAAAGAGACGGCCCACACCGGCTCAACAGAGGGCCCCCACAGGCTTTATAATCCGGGAGCAAAACCAGGGAAGGATACAGGTCCTTCTCGTTCGGCAGCAGTGACCCATTACTGAAGGAGTCTAGGAGGAACCATTCATGTCCAGTCAGCTTGTGTCTCTAGTACTCCAAAAGTTGCCCTGTGACCCAGACCGACCTGAGACCAAGTAGAGCAGCCAGATGAACAGGGTTGTCCAGCCGAGGCCCAGCCAGCTCCACCACCTGACCCAGAGTAGAAATCCTGGCAGTTTTCAGCACCTGGACAGAGTTGCTCCTCCCCAGCCAGGATGGTCCAGCACCGTCCCAAACAGCACAGGTTCCTGCAGGAGCCAATGCAGAGAGTCTCCTCAGTAATGTCCACACAATAAGAACACTTCTATAAAAACCGGCAGAGAGACAGTGTCAATTAAAAACAAATAAAAATCCAGGCCGAGTCCGTTAAAACTGCAGAATACAGTTGTTCTATCGGTCCAGTGAGCATCCTCTGCAAGAACTGGAGGCGGAACGCAGCACCTCTGCTTGCCAAAACCAGTCCTTGCCCTCCAAATTAAAATCCCAAAAAAAAAACCCACCAAAAGGCCTGGGAGAGGAGAGAGGCCGGGGGTCAATGCAGGCCATTCGATGCCACAAGAAGACGAGACCAAATTAAAAATATGGACTGCAGAATATCTTTGGCAGTAGCCACTTCCATCTATTGGCCGATTTAAGTCTCCAAAACATTGTCCCAATTCTTTTGAACATAGTTCCCATCCCCAAGCTCCGTCTTCAGTCCTCCCTTTTTCCAGGTCCCTGGCAGTGAGCCGATCCCCAAACTCTCCCCATCCTCACTCTTCCCCCAGTTCACTCTTGCAGATGAAATAAAACCAAAATCTTCCAGAACATCTTTTAAAACATCAATATCTCTTTGTGAGTTTATCAAAACAAAATCAAATAATCTGCATAAACAGAAAAACGTAAAAGAGATAAGACAATGCCTCAAATTGTTCCTTTTTGGAGCAGATGTACCATAATGTCCTTTCCTGAGAGAGAGCAGCCCTCCTTCCTCTTTGCTGAAGGGAGCATCCAACCCGAGGATCACAATGTCACTGTGAGAACCTGGATCATGGCTATAAAACCAGGGTTGAACCCAAAAGCAGCCAGAGTCTCCATTTACTTGTTCAACCCGTAGCCTTCTCCTGGTCTATGGGACCAGTTTCAACAACCAATGAACTAGGCCCAAAACATCCAAATTAAATTGACATTGTCACTCCTGCCGGGCAGAGGATCAGGGTGGATAATGGACACCATCACCTCCCTCAATCTAAGGGCCAGACTTTGGACAGGATTTTATATTCACAGCAGAGAGACCTCAAGTTCTTCTTAGGTCCTGTCCTCAAGGAAGTCTACCTTTCAGGAGACTATCGTTCAGCACCTCGAGCAGGTCCTGTCCTAATGACCAAAAAGACTTAAAAAGTCCACAGGAAGGCCATCCATCCCCGGAGCTTTGCCGCTCTGCAAACTTCCCATAGCTGTGGTCAGCTCCTGCATAGTCAACTCTGCTGCCAGCTGGGAGTTTTCCTTTGGGCTTACCTGAGGGAGACCACTGAAGAAGCTGCTGTACACATCTGGATTATCTGACCACTCATTCTTAAAGAGGTCTCTGTAGAAACCGGCAGCAAACTTCCTGATGTCAGACGAGTCTGAGACGTCAGATCCGCTACCCTTACGTAAAGAATGAATGATCTTCCTTTGTCCATTTTTCTTCTCCAGCCCAAAGAAGAACTTAGATGGAGCATCCATCTGTGAGATATTCATGAACCTCGACCTGACCAGAGCTCCCTGTGCTGAAAGGCCCAGCAGGTTGGCTATAGCCAACTGTTTGGACTTGAGGGAGACTAAATGCCCTCGATCTCCTGTAGAAGCTGCTAAAGACTGCAAGTCTTCTACCTGTCTCTCTAGATCCGTCATTGATCGAGACAACTCTCCAGTGACATTACGAGTGAAATGCTGACAAAGTTGTTTTATCTGAACCTTGCCAAAGTCCCACCACTGCTGAATGCAGGTAAAAGCAGGCCTGCTCTTTCTGTGGGAAGACCAAAACAACTTAAAAGCAGACTTAAAAGCCTGGTCATTTAAAAGCACTGTGTTAAAATGCCAATAGGCGCTCTTTAAACAAACATTTTTTATAAAAACAGAGCAGGAGACAAGACAGTGATCAGAAAAACCCACCAGCTGAATAACACACCTTTTAAAGATATTAAAGTGGGGTTTAAAACAATACAGGCGATCTAATCTAGCCGGGGATAAAACATTGTCTCTTAAGTGACTCTAGGTGTACTGCCTATGGTCACTATTAAAACCCCTCCACAGGTCAGACAGATCCGCCAGCACATCTTCATCAACATCTCCATCAATATCTCCATCAACCACCGAGGCCCTCACTGGGCAGAAGCGGATCAAATGCCCCTCCACTCCACATCCAAAACGAAACCATATAACTAAACCCCTCCACTTTAAAAGAAAAGGACAGGTTTATATCACTTGTTGTGTCTTTGAGAATCATGTACACCTGTCTCCACCTGTCTCCGGTGACACACGACGTGCTTCAGCTGCGGGGGATTTGCAGCCCAGAGACACCATTTTTATCAGAGAGTTGTCCATAGCGCGACAACTCTTTCACCAACATTTCATTTTTGATGAACGGAGGAGCATTTGAGATCGTTACCCTTATGGCTAACCAGCGGGAGAACAGGAGTGAAAGTGTCTTGGATCACCACTCTCCACCACCTCTCTAACTGCAGAGGTACTGCTTAGGAAGAGAACAATCGCTCCATTCATACAGGAAGCAGACTTAATGCTGCTGAACCCAACCACCTCTCCCACCGCTAAACATGAGTCCTCCACAGAACATTGTACAACCGGGCTGAGTTTGATCGCATGACGCCGAGTCAGCTTCTCAAACTCAGCCGCAGCGGCTTCCGCCACCGGCATTGTGCCATATAAAGACACGCCACCAGTTACACCACCACCAATCCAGCAAAAACTTGAAACACACCATTAACTAATAAAAATAAATAAAACACATATAAAAACACAAAAATAAGAGAAAAAAAGAGTAAGATAAACTCACACACGCTGAAACAAATCAGCACAAACCACGCTCTCCACACTCAATCTGCCATTCAGAGAGAGAGAGAGAGAGAGAGAGAGAGAGCGATAGAGACAACAATGTTATTTTAAAAATCATCAAATATTAAACTGATAATTTTTATCCATCCATCCATCATCCATCCATCCATCCATACTGTATCTGAAGTCTCTTTTATATAGACCTTAGTGGTCCCCTAATACTGTATCTGAAGTCTCTTTTATATAGACCTTAGTGGTCCCCTAATACTGTATCTGAAGTCTCTTTTATATAGACCTTAGTGGTCCCCTAATACTGTATCTGAAGTCTCTTTTATATAGACCTTAGTGGTCCCCTAATACTGTATCTGAAGTCTCTTTTATATAGACCTTAGTGGTCCCCTAATACTGTATCTGAAGTCTCTTTTATATAGACCTTAGTGGTCCCCTAATACTGTATCTGAAGTCTCTTTTATATAGACCTTAGTGGTCCCTAATACTGTATCTGAAGTCTCTTTCCTGAAATTCAGCATTGGTGCAGAATTACCTTAGCCACTATCTGTAGATATAGACCAGTCCCACAATGAGCTTTCCTTAGGATGTGGTCCATTTCTGTGTCTGTTTTAGCTATTGTAGGAGGAGATCTGAGAGATATAGGCCTTAGTGGGTATCTGACCAACCCCTAATACTGCCACTTTTTATATAGACCTTAGTGGTCCCCTAATACTGTATCTGAAGCCCGTTTGTAAAGTGGTCCCCTAATACCATGATGTCCCCTCTCCCCTCTTTTATATAGACCTTAGTGGTCCCCTAATCTCTCTCTTTTATCTAGACCTTAGTGGTCTCTCTCTTTTCTCTCTCATGGGTGGGCGAAATTCTCTGGAGAGTTTTTATATAGACCTTATCAAACTGTATTCAATTCAATTCAATTCAATTTTATTTATAGTATCAAATCATAACAAGAGTTATCTCGAGACACTTTACAGATAGAGAAAAAGCAGAACAATTTCAACAATTACAGAATTCCCTCAAGGGAGTGGCAACCCCTTGGGAAGAAACTCCAGACCCAGGCTCTATGATCTCATGAACAGGAGAAGATTCCCTAAATTCAGGTCCATCTGAGTCCCACAATTTCATTTTTCTCAAAGGCAGAGCAGGATACCCAGGGCCCGTTTGGTTTACACCTATCACTATTTCTAGCCACTGGGGACCATAGGCAGGCTGGGGGGCTCGGTTTACAGCTATCACCATTTCTAACTCATATTAATGTTAAAAAAATCTCTCATAAATTGAAATTTTCATGCCATTAATTTAATACATTCCTTAACAAGGTTTAGTATTTAGAATATTCTGTTTAAAATAGAAACAGAATATTGAATTGGCTTTTGAGAATGTTATAGTTATGGGATCATACATAATAAGAACTAAGTCAAAATTAATAGATATGGTTGTTTTGAATCAGTATATTTTCATGTATATGTGTCAAGATTCTGACCTTTCTCTGTATATATATTCAGTCCCGTTTCAGTCATCTTCATGTCTTTAAGACTCAATTTCAGAAGATACAATGTTCATATGTAGAACAGGTGTAATAGAGAACCCTAAATAAGAGGGCAGAATAACATAAATAACAATAAAAAACAAAATATCCTCAAAAAAAGGCAAAACCATAAAAAATTGTATCTTTCATTGAAACTTAACAGTTAAAAGCAATTCATCATTAAAGAAGCTGAAAGCAGCAGGTATTGTTAACATTTAAATTAAGAGGAGACACTACAGGCAGAAACATTTTTTTTTCAGTTTATAGTTTCTGTCCTCTTTATCTGCCCTAAAATGTCTTGTTCTATTTGTGAAATGTTGTGTTTTGTTGTTCAGTGCAGTTCATTCATGGTTTGGGTTAGATGCGTGGAAAGACAACATGTATAGAAAATACAGTACAGGCCAAAAGTTTGGACACACCTTCTCATTCAATGCATTTCCTTTTTTATTTTCATGACTATTTAATTGTAGATTCTGACTGAAGGCATCAAACTATGAATGAACACATATGGAATTATGTACTTAACAAAAAAGTGTGAAATAACTGAAAACATGTCTTATATTTTAGACTCTTCAAAGTAGCCACCCTTTGCTTTTTTATTAATAAGGTAAAAACTTCCACTAATTAACCCTGACAAAGCACACCTGTGAAGTGAAAACCATCTCAGGTGACTACCTCATGAAGCTCATTGAGAGAACACCAAGGGTTTGCAGAGTTATCAAAAAAAGCAAAGGGTGGCTACTTTGAAGAATCTAAAATATTAGACATGTTTTCAGTTATTTCACACTTTTTTGTTAAGTACATAATTCCATATGTGTTCATTCATAGTTTTGATGCCTTCAGTGAGAATCTGCAATGTAAATAGTCATGAAAATAAAGAAACACATTGAATGAGAAGGTGTGTCCAAACTTTTGGCCTGTATTGTATATATAGTGATTCTACCTTTTCTTATTATTACACATCTTTCCTCTGCCATGGGAGGCTATTGCAGCCCATAGAACCGTACAGTAAAAAGTTGTGAAATTTGGCATATTGATTCGGGACAGGCCCATAATTCATTTCACCAAGTTTCAGGTCTGCATCACAGGCAGTGTAGCGCCACCAATGGTTCAACATTGGTGTTGCATCCATGTGATTAACTTCATATACTATACTTCCATATGCCCGATTTTGAACATCAGGATATATTTGGAACAACCTGGTCTCACAGAATTCCGTGAAATGAACACGGCCCCTTAACTGAAAATCTGTGGTAGTTTCACGGATTTGGCTAAAATTCCGTGACGGGCCCACGGATGCGATGCCTATGTGGGAAATTGGCTTTGCATGCGCCCAGCTCAGATCATATCATGTTCTGTCTTACAGCATACTGTAATATTTAAAATAATATTATTAAAATAAAGAAATGCATACCATGATAACAGCTAAATAAATGTTGCTAGATGTAGCGTTTAAGTTTAAACAATATCAATAAACAACAAAGCAATCCAGCTTCCCTGCCAAAATAGACCGAAATAATAACATTAAAAGAAATACAATTAAACCATGATAAGATCTGGTGAATAAATGTTGATTAAAACAGCGGTTATTGGGCTAAAAATACCAACAATAGCAAAGCGGTATACAGCTTCTCTTCTTTATCCAATTGCCATCAAAGTTGCTGTGATTGCTTGCTCATGCCATGGCAACGCCATTTGTGCCATTGTACTGCTTGGCCCCATCACGTCTGCTTGCAGCTATCCATGATTGAATATAGTAAAAATGAAATGTCTCGCTGTAAATCTCTCAGCAGCAGAAGCAGCCGGCAGCAAGAAAAATTATCGGAGAACAATACCTTTTTGTTGTTGATTCAGCTTGTCCACAATAGTGTTCAGCTGTGCTGCTTGTTCTGAAAAGTCAGAGACAGTTTCTTCAGACATTGCTCTAGAGCTGCAAAGATTAATGGATTAGTCATTATTAAATTACTCTCAAACTATTTCAATAATCAATGAATCGGTTTCAGTCAGTTATTATGTAAAACCAGTGAAAGTTGTGTGATGTCAGCTTGTTAACTATGAATATTTTATAGTTTATATTCTCCTCTGTGACAGTAAACTGAATATCTTTATAAATAAATCTCCCAGCAGCAAAAACAGCCGGCAGCAAGAAAAATGATCTGAGAACAATACCTAGCTGTTCTTGCTTCAGCTTTTTCACTTCAGTCTTCAACTGTGCTTGACCTGCAAAATCAGAGACAGTTTCTTTGTCAGCTTCATTTTTCTGCATCTTCAGTTTCTTTGGACATTGCGTTAGAGCTGCATGAATCAGTTGTCAACTATTAAATAAATCTCCAACTCTTTTGATAATCGATGAATCAGTTTGAGTCATTTTTTATGAAAAAAAAGTTAAACTTTGTGTGAAGACAGCTTGTTAAATGTGAATATTTTTTCAATAGTTTCTTTTCTCCTCTGTGACAGGAAACTAAATATATTTGATGTGTGGACAAAACAAGACATTTGAGGATGTCATCTTGGGCTTTGGGAAACACTGATCTACATTTTAGAGACAAAACAACTAATCCATTCATCTAAAACATAATCACACATTAATCCACGATGAAATAATCAGTAGTTTCAGCCCTATCTTTCTCCACTACATAAATTTCCTTTTGGATATTTCTGTTTTTTTGCTATGACACAATGCAAACTGTTCATGCTGTACCTTGAGTCTCTCTTTGCAACAGCGTGATGTCAGCCTTCAGTTGAACCAACGAAGCGGTCATCTCTTTCAGTGCAGTGTAGATGTCTTGAGGAAAAGGCTGCTGGCTTTCAACATTTTCACTTGGGACGATCGCGCCGAGCAGCAGTAACAGCATAAAACTCACAGATATCTCCATCCTCGCACTGGCAGCTTACTGTTGAACTGTGCCGTCTCTAAACCTGTGTGAGCTTTATATAGAAGCCCAGAGAAAAAAACAGAATTTACATTGTGACACATGTTGTGTACCAATTCTATCATATTTCACATGCTGTGTCAACGTCAGTTTGATTAACAAGGGTGTAACCACTTCTTCCCCGTATAACAGAACATTTTCCAGAGAAGATAAACATTGATGATCTATGATTACATTGTTAAAGGGTACCTTTAAATTTGGCCTTAAACTTGACCTTATCTTTCCATGTGTTTGTATGTTGAACAAGATTATAATCCTCAACGAAAATGAACAAAATTATGAAAACTAGAAGGAAAAAAAAAAATGTTGTTGTTAACTATTAAATAATTAAGAATTAAAAATAAAAACGAGGCATTACAAAAAAAAACTAATGTTTGTTTGCAACATTTGGAGTAAATATCCTTAGTTATTGTCTCAGTCAATGTCTTTCATAGAGCAAATAACGTTATATCTTTCAGAGTTGACATTTCCAACTTATTTGGCAAAGCTGTTTCAATCTCCCATTTTATGCATTAACTTTTTAAAAAAAAGCCAAAAACCACTTAAAGCGATTTTGCTGTTTCCATCAACATTGTCTAATGCAATACTTAAAAATACATCGATGGAAACATGACTGTTATTGTCCTCCAGGAAACATGGTGCAAAGGTTCTTCCAGTGGTTGTCCAATAGGATACAGAGAAATTACTGACTCATCCACCAAATTAAAAGTAGTCTCTCATGGGAGAGAATCACGAGGAATGACAATTTGGAATAAATCTGAATATACCGATTCAATAGAATCAAAAGAGATGAATTTTATATCAACTGAAAAATATTTATCTGCCTCACATACATTCAGACTGAAGGTTGTCATGACATTGTTTAAAGACGTTGTTGTGTTTTTTAAGTCAACTGTTTTTAATGTTTCTGCATTCCCCAAAACACAACACAACACTTGCTTAAGTGTCTGTAAGAAGAAGCAGGCACAGAGCCAGAAGTATAAGGTAACAGAATGTCAGACCCATCAGCAGATGAATGTGAAACAATTTATTTGGACAGACATGTTCCGGGACCTCCCTCCATATATGGGGATCTCAATGTTAAACCCAAGATGGGAAATATAAGCTATAGGCTAGAGATGCTCCAATGATCACACCATTTCTGCAGAACAAATATTTGAATAGATTCCAGTTTCAAGTTCAAATTACTTTATTTGTACCCGGAAGTAGATTTTGTTTGCAGTAGAGTCCTCATAGACACATATGGGGAAAAACAAAAAGGCACATATCATGTAAGTCACATGGGTAAGTTGTCATACTGCTCATAACTCCACCACTAGAAGCTATATCTCAAAAATCAAATAGCCACTTTGTGTGACTTCTTCTTCTAAAGGCAACTTCCTGTTCACATGTGGTCAAGGTCGCTCTAATCTGAGGTTAGCACAATTTTCTTATTTTTCTGCTTAAAGAGTAAAACAATTGCACTTTAAATTTTATGCAATGCAACTTTGTTAGGTATGAATGTTAAAAATAATTATTTTGCACAAAATAGAGGAGACAATAACGTGTCTTTTGATACTTAAACTGAATTGCTATGGTGAGTTTACCTTGAGATTAAGCCAACATTAGCACACATGTCAATTGGGGAAAGTTGTCTCAATGACTTTGGGGCAAGTTGTCACATGTGACCAGCCAGCAAAGGATGAAAACAACGCAAATAATCAAAAGCAAAAAGCTGTTTGAAAGGTAAGGGAAGCAAGAAGATGAGCCTGATTAGTCAAATACAGGGCATCTGTTTAGTTCAGGTTAAACATGTTAAGTTAAGCAAGTTATTTGCAGCTTCAGTTATCATGAATCTATGTGCAAGCCAGAGAACGTTAGAGTTTGAAGTTCAAAGTAAAGTGGTCTTGCCACTTAATGTGTTTTGATTGAAATGTGTATTGTTTTTCCAGATTCTCTAGGCATGATAGTTTATATTTCCAGTTCTGTAAATCAATATTCATTAGTTGTGTTCTTATTTTTAGATAATCTAGTGTGACAATTTACCCCACCCAATGGGGCCAATTGTCACAAGTGTATTCTCTATTTAACAGTCTACAACTCCGTAATAAGATATGAAAATGTTATGAATACAACATATGTTCCCAAGACTTCCTTCTTTCATTTGGTATGACATTTATACTATTGTGATGTATGGTGCTCAGTAAATGTTAGACAGTGTGAAAAGTGTGACAACATACCCCGCTCTCCCCTATCATTCAACTAAGTGGAAATTAAGAAATGGCAAAAATCATAACTCAAAAGTTCTTACCGGTCCAGATTATCCTTAAATATTGATGTGAATTAAACTACTAATAGTAAAAAGAAAATAAAAAGAAAAGGAATCAGTAAAAATCTGTTTAGGTTGTAAAGAAACATATATAAAGGTAAAATATACTAAATAAATACATACATTAAAGCAACAATAAATAAACACCTGTGCAAAATATAGGTATGACTTATTCCTCAGTGTAATGGCTGCAGGGACAAAACTGTTTTTTTTGTTGTTTTTTGCATTGTAAACCTAGGCCCAGAGGGGAGAAGCTGAAACTCTGTGTGCAATGGATGGAAACTGTTGTTTAAAGTTGAACCAGATGTGGTGTAACTGTTTTGTGTACAAGGTCTCCATGTTGAGCTGTGGCTCACCAATCAGCCTGCTAGACCACTTTACTATTTGGTTGAGTGAGTTTTTATTTCAAAGAGAGGTTCCCAAACCAGACTGTTAGCGCAAATGAAAAACTGATTCAATAAAAGCGTGGTAAAAAGAGGGTCATGATGGATTTGTCAATGTGGAAGCAACTCAGTTTCCTCAAACAGAACAGGCACTGAAACCTTCAGAAAGCTGATGTTTCCTGGAGCTCATCCATTTTGTTCCTCAGGGACTGGATGTTCCTGAGGATCATGGAGGGTGGAGGAATGAAAGCAGTTGTTTTCGGAAGCGTCGCCTGATGCATGCCTGGCTTCCTTTCATTGGTCTTTTAGGATAAAATCTGGCAGTTGTGTCATGATGTCCGTCATGCACGTTATGCCACAGTTCAGTTGCGGCTGGTGTACTGTAACCTTCCATGACTAACAGCTCCGTTGACAGAGTCGGAGATAATTAATCCATAAAAAGCATCCAGAGGGTGGAAAATGTTATAATGTCCATTGTGGATAAGTGCATACATAAACGTTGAAGAGTTATCTCGAGACACTTTAGAGATAGAGAAGGTCTAGACCACACTCTTTAATTTACAAAGAAGAGCAAGCAGAGCAACAGTGGCGAGGAAAAACTCCCTATTAGGAAGAAACTTGGGACAGACTCAGGCTCTTGGTAGGCCGGTTGGGGATGTGATGAACAGAGGCAATAATAGTCACTTTAAAGATAAAGAATAGTGACTTGAAATGATAGTCGTAGTAGTTCATGTCATATCAGGGCGCTGCAGGGCGTTACAAGATGTAGCGTGGCCCAGCAGAGCATGGATGGATGGATGGGTTCAGCAGGAAGCAGCAGGAAGCAGCAGGAAGCAGCAGGGTTCAGCAGGAAGCAGCATGACATTGCAGGGCCCAGCAGAACGCAGCAGGAAGTGCAGCAGGACCACGGTGACAGCTGGAACCAGGATCTTGGTGCCAACGTGCTCCAAGGAAATACGCTGGGTGAAAAAAAATCAAAAGACAAGGACTCCGGGGAGTAAACTCCTCAGACCGTGGGACGGGATGCACAGAGATGAAAAGTGAGAGGAGAGAGCAGTCAAAGGAAAGAGGAGAGGAGAGAGTCAAAGGAAGGAAGGAAGGAAGGAAGTCCCCCAGACAGTCTAAATCTATAACAGCATAACTAAGAGAGACAGTTTAAGGAGAGGAGCTTGTTTGGGCTTGGAACTCTCCCCTGCCGGATCGGGCTGTACTGGCCTGCCTCCCTCTACTTTTGTTATATTATTAATCTGACGACTATGAAGGGAAGCAGGTGGGCCTGGTTAGGCGGACACTGCAACTCCTCACTCCCTAACTATAAGCTTTATCAAAGAGGAGAGTTTTTAGTTTATTATTAAAAGTGGTGATGGTGCTCTGGGACACTGGTCAGCGAGGACTCTGGGGTGAAGAGCGGGACATGGCGATGGGAGCCATGACGTCCTTTTCCCCATCTTCGACCTCTATAGGTCCTGGTGAGTTTGGCCAGGCAGGTATCCTCAAGGGACTGCTGGTTGGGGGGCGTACGCTGAGCAGGTTGCATTGGGGCTGAGAGACAGGAGTTTAGGTGAGCTGCTAACAGGTGTACAGGGCTTTTAACTAGTAGCCAAGGTGTTAACACGCTGAGAAACCGGCAGGCTGGTGGGTGAGCCATTGGAAATGGCTTGTAAAAAACACTCTTCTTAACCCTTGTGTTGTCTTCCCGTCAACCTTGACGCCTTTTTTTCAGTTTATTTTAGCTTTTTCCAACATTTAAAATTTTTCTTCGACACATTTTCAGCACTTATTTCTACGTCCCGTTTATATTAAACAAAAATTGAAAACGGGTAAATTTGACTCAAAGTCAACATAAGAGTTATAGTCCTCCAGCTGGGGAACAAAGTCACTCACCCAGGGTCTCACCGACAACCAATGCCGCTGTATGACAAGCCTCTCCAAGATAGGGGAGTACTGGGCTGGATCCGTGTAAAAAAAGACTCTCCATAGCCCGACCGAACTCCAACACCTTCTCCTTGAACAAAAGCCTCTCTGCTGGGTCCATGGTGAGGTCAGATCACTCTGTTACGTTGCAGGGGCTTAGAGGACCCAATCGCAGAGAGCAAGCAGGCAGGCAGGAGAAAGCTGAATTCGAGCATTTGTTTGATCAAAACATAAAAACAAACCAAGGGAGTCCTGAGCCAATACCATGTCATAGTTGAAAACCGACAGTTTGGAGGGTAACTAAGACATACATAGAACCTCTTTCCTCTGCAAATCTCACAATTTGAAACTGCTGCTGAAAACGGGGAATCTCAACAAAGCTAAAAGTTGACGTCAACTTCCCAAATCCTCCTTATTGGGCTCTACCTTCTATCTTTGTAACGATCCAAAATTTACATAGGCCACTAACTTATCTGAGGTCAGTTAGTCTTCTAAATCTTGTTCGCGCAAATCTCAGAAATTTGCTGTTGCATTACTAAATTCACTTCTGAGACTTTTTTATGCAAGAAATCAACTATATACAGCTCAAATATGGGAAGTTTTACAAAGAATTATGGCTAATGGCAAATTTAGTTTCGGAGTTCAGCAGCTCCACAATTTGCCGTGACAGCGGCGCAGTGCCTGCCCAGATCGCTGACTTTCTGCCTGGACTGTCAGACGTCGCACGCTGGCTGAAGCTCTCTCAGGAGATACAGGATACTAGCCCAGAGAAAAGGAGGAGATATCGGACAAATGAGTGGGACATGTGGATTTAAATCAGTGGCGCAGTGGACTCGCAATGGGCGGTGCGCAGGAGCTGCCTGTCGGCAGCGGTTCACGGTACGTTAACTTTTTTTTCCAACATGGATCCTCAGCGTGTGTGTGTGTGTGTGTGTGTGTGTGCGCGACACACAGGTGGATAGACTGTAACAAAACTCTGTATCTGGTGCTTTGTACAGTTTACGTGTCGGCGACTCGGGGCAGAAATCAAGTTTGAAGCCAGCGGTATAGCGGGCATGCCTGGACATGTCTGGAGTTTGGAACAGACAGTGTGAAGAAAGCTGTCGCTGAGGAAAAAAGGGTTTGTGTGTGTGTGTGTGTGTGTGTGTGTGGGGGTGGTGGCGGCGGCGGGGGAGGGGGTATAGAGGGGAACATGGGTGTGTGTGTGTCTCTCTGTGTGTGTGTGTGTGTGTGTGTGTGTGTGTGTGCATGCTAAGGTCAACCAATCAGCATGCAGCTCATCGAAATATTCACCACACAAGGCAGAAAAGCTCTTGTTTCAGTCCAGTCCCATTTAACAGGGTAGCATTAGGGGCAAAAAAAACAGCAAAAGAGACATTTTCAGCCCAACCAATGTTACATACCCTATTAGGAGACCTCAAGGAACAGAGTGAAATACCCTATATAACCATTCTATCACCCCTTTAATGTAGAAAAATAATTAAAAGTTTAAACCGAAGACAAGACTTTTTGGCCTTTATTAGGCTGAATGGGCATTCTGATATCAAGCATGGTTTCTACCAAATCACAGTTTATGTATTGTCCAGTTTTCAGAACGTTTCACATTTTAGATAATTTTTTCCCCTAAAACAAGCAACACAAGTCCAGAAACATGAACATTTACATTTTAGAATAAAGGAACAGGAAGTCAGTTTCAAGAGTTTTCAGCAAAACCAGATTTTATTAACAAAAATGTTAAACATTCTCTCCACTGCCACCTTGAGAGCCAGGTATTCTGATACACAGAGAGAAGAAGGGTTTAAAATGTAGTCTGAGTATCTTTAATATAACTGGGGTGTGTGATCGACAGGATTGAGATAAAAGTCAAGAAACTACTACATTCTCTTACAATCTGTCTCCCAGTGGGGATCTGAAAGGGTTTGGACCATTGATCAGGGGGTTTGGGAACAGTCTGGCTGTGGGTCAGGGGTCAGGGGCCGCCCCTCAACACTGCTGTCATAAAGGGTACTTTAGGAGACAGGAAGTGTGCCGTTACCTGTGTGCCGCTGCGCGTCGGAAGGTTCACGCCTCACCGTCGTCCATTAATACCTGACAATGGACACCTCGTCGGGCATTAACCCTTACTTAACCATTAGTTGATACCTTAACTAACTGTTAATCACAGTTAACTAAGGTGTCTATTTTACCATTAGTTAATGCAGTAACAAGCCTTGACTGTTAAAAACAGTTTTCTCATAATGACATGGCTTGGCTATGAACCTTAACCCCTTGACGCCTGAATTTATTCACAATTATATAAACAAAATATTATGTGTGTTTCTGGCTCCAAGCTGATGCTAAATTAAATTGAGATTGTTAATTTGTCTATAGCATATGGAATAGATATAAATTTAGGTATGATGCAAATTATCGACAATAGGCATTATGGTAAAATTCTTTACAAAATGGTACATAGTAGATTTCATTCATGTCACAAAGTTGTTAGAACTTCTAAACTGTAAATGACAAATACATGGATCTTGACAACGGCAAGAAAGAAAACACTCTCCTACTCCCTAACATTGACAGTAGTTTCTTTAGTTCTTTAGTTTCGCTTCCGTGAACCGGATGTATCTCCCACTCCGACCGGTCCTACGAGAAACCAGTGCATGTAAAAGGTTCCTAGGTATGTATCGCATGTAAACAAACCGGCATTGGGGGGAATACACACGCTATCTCGCCTGCAGTCGGAATGGAAGGGGTTTGATGCAAATTAGCATAGTCGGCGTTAAGGGGTTAAGACATACATGCTATCAAACATATTTATCAACCACCTAGTAATATTAGGAAATACCTTAATTAACATCAACTAAGGTTTTACTTATACACTTTAGTTAGCTGTTATTTCCCATTTAGTCTTTTTAGTACATTACCTAATGGTAAAATAGACACCTTAGTTAACTGTGATTAACAGTTAGTCAAGGCATCAACTAATGGTAAATAATGCATGAGCATTGTTAATAAATGTTTATTAGACTATTTATTCAACTGTTAATAATGGTTATTTAATGCTTATTAATGCTAATTAATGTGCCCTTATTGTAAAGTGTTACCGTTTAGTAGTGAAGCTAAATGTAAAGAGTTAACTTTTCTACATATTATATTTAGTTTCTTATGAGCAGATTGAATTGTGAAACCTCTTTATGAACATGTATATAATGTGCATTTGAATGTTGTCAGTGTTGGTGAAGCCCTTTTGGTCCAGACTGAATGTTGCCATAAAATTATGTAAAGACATTGGAGTTCCCCATGGGAATGATTCAGGTTTTTTAAAGCAGTATTTATGTTGGCTGTAGCCAACATAAGTGGCCTGACGTTTATACTTGTGTGTTGGTGTCTGCATCAATTTCTGTTTCAATCTGTCCTGTGAAATTAAAGCCTAAAAGTGCCCCTAAAAATAATCAAAAACAGAAAAAATAATTTCTTCAGAAATTGCATTTTCTTTTAGATTATGTGCAGACATGGCACAAGACATGTTTCAGCAGCTACCCAAGTAAAACTGGAATCTATTCAAATATTTATTCTGAAAAATGGTGTGATCATTGGACCATCTATTGCCTACAGCTTATATTTCCCAGTACAGTAGGTGAGTCTCAATATATTTTTTTATTTTACTCAACCTTTATTTATTCAGGGAAGGTTCACTGAGAGGCAGCCTCTCTTCTGCAGGAACACCCTGATCACATTCACACAGTTCCACATTCATACCTGGAAGCTGCCCAGTACAACCTGACAGTCTGATCTTCTGGCCACTGAGCAGCTCCACTGGAGTGGTTGGAGGTTAATGGCCTTGCTCAAGGGCACCTCAGTGGTGGTAATGAGGGAGGGACAAGCGCTGCTCTTTCACTTTCCCCACCCAGTTTTTTATCCTATTGGTCTGGGGATTGAACCGACGACTCTAACCTTTAGGACACCACTGCCTCTATCTGTGGAAAGATACTGCTAACCCATTTAAACAGTAACCACTGCACCATGGATTTCATTAAGGTGGATATGTTTTTAGTGTTTACTCCACGTACCATTTGTATTTTATTGTATGTATGTATGTTATCAACGTGTAACTTTGCTGCCTTCTTGGCCAGGACACCATTGATTTATGAAGGTCAAATATAAAATAAAATAGCTGTAATTGTAGGTTTACATGAGGAAGACTTAAATTATTAGTATTTAACATCCTGGGCTGAGTAAATGACCCATGGAAGATAATCTCTCCCCCCTCCCCCCCTCCTCCCCCCCTCACTGGGGAAACTGCCATAGCAAAGAGTTCTGACACACACACCTCCTCTCATGGACATTTTTGACCGGTCAAACACACAGTCTCCCCCTCCCTCCTCCACTCCTTCAGTGTGCAAATCACTATAGCATCACATACTGCCACAGGAGGAGAAGGAGAAAAGGAGAAGACAAGAACAATGAGGAGAGGAAAAGGAGATGAAGAAAGATGAAGAAAGGAGACAATGTGTTATTTTTCAGCTAACATGATGTTATGATGGACTGACTAACTGACTTTATTTTTTTGTTTGTTTATTACAATTCATAGACTCTTTGTACTTAACTTTCATTTAAACTACAACGTATCAGATTTCATAAAGCCTTTGTTGAGTCTTTAAATCTCCATCTGTAGAGTAACTAGTAACTATAACGTCTTCTACTGTCTTATTTGTTTCACTTTACTAAACTTTCAAAACTTTATTCCTGCTGCAAAGAAACTTCCACTACAACTTGGTGTCAGAAAGTGGGGATCAGGAAGCGGAAAGACTCCACAATGTCAATTGACATTGTGGAGTCACATAGGTTGATGGGGGCAGGTGGGGCTGAGTTCTTCCTGAAGTCCACATACATCTCCACTGTCTTTAGGGAGTTGAGCTCTAGGTTGTTTTGGTTGCACCAGGTCACCAGGTGGTGTGTCCGATGAGGGAGGGGTCGTCCGCGAACTTTAGAAGATTGACGGACTGGTGACTGGAGGTGCAGCTGTTGGTGTACAGGGAGAAGAGCAGAGGAGAAAGAACAGCCCTGAGGGGATCCGGTGCTGATGGTCTGTGAGTCAGAGAGGTCTTTCCCCAGCTTCACATGCTGCTTCCTGTCAGACAGGAAGTCAGTGATCCACCTGCAGGTAGAGTCAGGCACACCAAGCTGGGAGAGTTTCTCCTAGAGCTGAGTCAGGATGATGGTATTAAAGGCAGAAGTGAAGTCCACAAACAGGATCCTGGCGTAGGTTCCTGCGGGGTCCAGGTGCTGGAGGATGTAGTGGAGGGCCAGGTTCACTGCAGACCTATTGGCTCTGTAGGCAAACTGCAGGGGGTCCAGGAGGGGTCAGTGATGTCTTTGAGGTGTGAAAGCACAACGCGCTCAAAGGACTTCATAACCACAGAGGTCAGGGCAACGGGTCTGAAGTCATTAAGTCCTGTGGTCCTTGGGTTCTTGGGAACAGGGATGATGGTTGAGGACTTGAAGCAGGCTGGCATGTGACATGTCTTCAGCGAGGTGTTGAAAATGTCTGAACACCAGAGACAGCTGGTCAGCGCAGTGCTTCAACCATCAATAAATCATTAACCAGTTTATGAGGTCCATGGAGTTCAACATCCTGCAGTAAATCCTCCGTTTTAAGATTAGATAAAACTTTATTGATCTCCAGAGAACAAACTGAGGTGTTGTAGCAGCACAAAGACAGAAGGAAGTATAGGGTGTGTGTTTCTAGTGTTTAATAATGTCTCATAAAGTGCTGTAACTTGAGTTCCGTAGACATATTTTGATAAGGGAGATTAAATTTCACTCACACCGAAATGCAGGTGTTTTTGTGTGAAAAGCTGCAGTTTGTCACGGAGCGTTGCCAACACATGCACACAAAATACATCAAAACATGTATTGATCGGGAATGGTGTGCTATGACTTTTCTAAGACATTTGCTGCGCGTTTTTCACGAAATCGGCAAAAACGGCACAAAATATCCCATAGACTTTAATGGGAAATCTTCGGGAACTCGCTTAACATTGCTCAAAACAATCTCTTTGGGGCCATGCTGTATCGCCATACGTTAATATAGAAAAAATAATTAAAAGTTTAAACCGAAGACAAGACTTTGGCATTTATTGGGCTGAATGGGCATTCTGATATCAAGCATGGTTTCTACCAAATCACAGTTTATGTATCGTCCAGTTTTCAGATTTTCCAATGTGTGTGTATGGAGAAGTTCTCACATTAAACATTTTATTAAAACACTTTGTGTCACAGACAGTGACACAAAGAACATTATCATTAGATGGGTTACAATTTCTCTGAAAATAAAATGTACACAAATGCTACTAAAACCCTGTTGAAATTCTCCATAAAGATTTAGATTATGATCCATGAAGTCTAAACCCTCCGAGGTCGACTTAGCCCGAGCTAACGGAGGTTTCTGCTCCGATAGAAGACACATGAGTACAAAGAACCTGAACCTGTTATAGAAATAGAAACAAACATAGATTCATTTTACTCCATAATATATGCTAACTATTTCTGCTTTGCTCTTTCAGATCCATCCATCCATCCATCCATCCATCCATCCATCCATTCAAACATCCACCCATCCATCTATCCTACATACAATTGCGTTATGACACGTTCAGCATTAGGGAAGGTGTGTATATCTGTTATATACACCATCCCGGCACCGTAGACTCGTGGCACAAGGTGCGTAGTGGAGTTGCAGTGCACTGTAACCTTTGCCTCAGACACATCAGTTAAAATTACGAATTGGTTCAACAGCTTGAATCGTATGGCCCTGCACACCGCGTATATACAGCAGTGAACGGTTGTCTTACTGACACCAAATGTCTCTGTGACAACCCTGTATTCTGCACAGGTGGCCACTTTGTACAATGCTACCTCTCTCCATTTAGCCGAAGAACTTAACTTCTAAACTCTTTTATTTAGCAAGATGGTTTGCTATCTACAATCATGATAACGACAATGGGCCTCATTCCCCAATATCTTCCTAAGTTTTCTCTTAAATATGTTCTTAAGAAAGTCCCTAAGAAAAGTCTACGTCAGGTACATGACGTGTTCTTAAACAGCAGAATTGTTCACACCTGTGTTCTTAGGATTAATGAATCCCACGTCTTCGTAATTGAAAGCGCGTGCCAGTTGTTCCTAATTAGCATAAGAAAACGCCCTGCAAATACCCATATAAGGACATGACACTTCCTGTGCACCTCCTGGGAAAAGGGAGTCCTCATTCAAGAGATGGTTGTCGGAGTCGCAGATGACTTGTACATTGCAGTGGTGGAGGAAGAACTGAATCTCAGTACTTAAGTAAAAGTACAAATAACCAGAGACATATTTACTTTAGTAAAAAGTAGAAGATCTCCACTACCACAAACAAGGCCTGGCTTTTAAAAGAAGTTCCTATCCTAACCAGCATAAAACGTAAATGTGTTGTTAGAGTCGGAATGCAGTTGCTTTTATTCAGGGATGTATTTTAAGATGGTTTTATTTTCTTTAACCGTGCAAGTAAGCAAATAAAGTGTGTGAAGCAGCGAAAATGGGGAGATGTGAAGAGGTCCAGTCAAATAAATAAGATATGATCGTGTCTTACGCAGCCTGGTGGAGGAGGCAAAACAACGCTGTGGAGAGGCAACTATGATTTCAAAATGGGAATAATAAAAAACAAACATTTTCATTTTCACTTTTAACGGAGGCTGTATTACCGAGGGTCAGCGGTGCTGAGCCCGGGCTCTGGAGCACCGGAGCCGCCTTGGAAGCCAATGCAGGATCGGCGATGCCCTATATATACATACAGTATCTATGGTAACCAAACTTCACTGGTGAGACAAACGTGTGACGGTCAGAAAATGTAATGGAACATGTAGTGGAGTAGAAAGTATAGATAACTGCTGCAAAATGTAATTAAGTAAAAGTCAATTTATTCTACTTAAGTAAAATAGAGATATGTGAAAAATGTACTTAAGTACAATAACGAAGAATTTGTACTTTGTTACATTCTACCACTGCATTTTGGCCCTATAAATAGCGCTATCAATCACCAAATAAGGATTTAATCAGTTCAATTGCTGATGTAAATTGCAGTGTTAGTGTTTCTTTGCATAATAGGATTTTTTTCAACAAATGATCAGAAATACATTACAGTACAATACTATCATTGTAAATGACTGTAGAATTAAAAAAAATGCAGTAACCAATGATTTAGAGCAAATTGTCATCACTCAAATGTGCGTAAGAGTGCTCTTGAGTGATTGTACATTTTGTTCTTAGCTAAGAACAAATCCAAGTTAAGAAAACATTAGTGAATGTCAAAAAGTGCGTAAGTGGGGTTTAAGAACACATTTCTTCGTAAGAATGGTTGATGAATGAGGCCCAATGTTTTTTCCCTCCTAGTTTTCGTTATTTCGTTCATTTTCGTTAATGATTATAACCTTGGTCAACATACAAACACATAGGAACATGAGGCCAAGTTTAAAGGAACACGACTTATTGGGAATTTAGCTTATTCACCAGAACCCCCAGAGTAAGACAAGTCCATACATACCCTTCTCATCTCCGTGTGTGCTGTAACGCTGTCTGACAGTTCCAGCATTAGCTTAGCTTAGCACAGATCCTGCAGGTAACTGGTTCCAACTAGCCTACTGCTCCGAATTGTGACAAAAGTGACAAAATAACTCCAACATGTTCCTTTTACATGTTGTGATTTTTATATAGTCTGGCGTGTACAAAAACAACGTAACATGAGACACAGCCGTTTCTAACAATAAACAAACCGGGAACAATATTCTCAGACAGACTTGCTGCGAGCATATCACTCCGCCCAAGTACTATATTCTTCCGCCTGAGAATATAGTTCCCGGTTTGTTTACAGTTAGAAGACGGCTGTGTCTCATGTTACGTTGTTTTTTTGTACACGCTGTGACTTTACAAATCACAACATGTAAATAGGAACATGTTGGAGTTATTTTGTCACTTATTCGGAGCAGTAGGATTACTGGAACCATTCACCTGATGTTCTGTGATGGGCTGATGCCGCTGGAGCCGCCAGACAGCATTACAGCACGCACGGAGATGAGAAGGGCACGTAATGACTTGTCTAACTCTGGGGGTTACGATGAATAAGATAAATGGATAAAGGTACCCTTTAACAATGTAATCATAGCTCATCAATGTGTTCTCTTCTCTGAAATCTTTTGTGATACGAGGAAGAAGTGGTTACACCCTTGTTCCTCAAACAAACGTTAAGCACATCATGTGTCACAATGTATTGAATTAACAATTCAACATCTGTCACCTCTTTTTTTCTGTATGCTTCTATATAAAGCTCACACAGGTTTACAGCCAGCACAGTTCAACAGTAAGCTGCCAGTGTGAGAATGAAGATCTCTGTGAGTTTTACGCTGTTGCTGCTGCTCGGCTTCGCCTCCCAAAGTGAAAATGTTGAAAGCCAGCTGGCTTTTCCTCCAGACATCTACGCTGCACTGAGAAAGATGACTGCTTCGTTGGTTCAACTGAAGGCAGACATGATGCTGTTGCAAAGAGAGACTCAAGGTATGACATTACATGTGATTAAGCTGACGCTTTTATCCAAAGCAACTTACAGTTGTTACTGTATGTCAGAGGATGCACACCTCTGGAGTTGGTTAAGTGTCTTGCTCAGGGACACATTGGTTGATGTATTGCAGTGGGATTGAACCCAGATCTCCCACACCAAAGGCATGGGTCATAGCCACTGCGCCATCACCACCCAGGTACCAGGTACAATAATTAACTGTTTGCATCATCTCATAGCTGTTCAGAAATATCCAAAAGGATAGAAATAAGTATTTTAAGCATGTTAACTATTCAGCAAAGTAGGGCTGAAACTACCAATTATTTTCATTATGGATTAATGTGTGAAAGAATCTATTATAAGAAAATATTCATATTTAACAAGCTGACATCACACAAGTCTCAATGTTTTTTCCTAAAAAACAACTCAAACCGATTCATCGATTATCAAAGTAGTTTGAGATTTCTTTAACCTGTTAACATCCACCTCTTTTGCCTGATTTTCGCCTATTTCTCATTCCCAAAGGGAAACGCTTATAACAGAAGAACTTTAAGGCCACAATACATGTATGAGGCATCATTTGAAACCTAATTTCTTGTACTTTATAGACATGTGCTTGATTAGCATGTGATTAAAACAGAACATACACTACAGCAGTTCAAACATGATTCAAAATAGTTATTTTGGTCCGGTCTAAAAAAACGTTTTTGAAAAAAAATAACAAAAAAATACTTTGTGCCACACTATGCAGGACACAACACAAACCTTCTACACCTTGTCAAGATCAGACTATTACTCATCATTAATAGAAGAAAACAAGAACAACCCAAGGTTTCTTTTCAGCACTGTAGCCAGGATGACAGATAGCCACAGCTCTACTGAGCCATCTATTCCTCTAGCTCTGAGTAGTGATGACTTCATGAGCTTCTTTAATGATAAAATTATAACAATTAGAGATAAAATTCATCACCTTTTGCCCTTAACTTCTAACAGTTCATCTTTAAATGCAGGACCGCTAGAAAGAACGACGACTCCCGACATATACTTGGACTGCTTTTATCCTATAGACCTTCAACAATTAATGTTAAAGATATCCTCAGCTAAGCCGTCTACCTGTCTCTTAGACCCCATCCCAACGAGGCTACTCAAAGAAGCGTTACCCGTGGTAAACACTTCATTATTAGATATGATCAACATGTCCTTACTAACAGGTTATGTACCGCAGTCATTTAAAGTAGCTGTGATAAAACCTCTTCTGAAAAAACCCACCCTAGATCCTGAGGTCTTAGCAAACTATAGACCTATATCTAACCTTCCCTTTCTATCCAAGATCCTTGAGAAGGTGGTTGCTAATCAGTTATGTGATTTTCTACATAGCAATAGTTTATTTGATGATTTTCAATCAGGATTTAGAAAGCATCATAGCACAGAGACGGCACTGGTGAAAATTACTAACGACCTTCTAACTGCTGCAGACAAAGGACTTGTCTCCATTCTTGTTCTACTAGATCTTAGTGCTGCATTTGACACTATTGACCATACTATCCTGTTACAGAGACTGGAACACTTAGTTGGCATTAAAGGAATCGCACTAAGCTGGTTTAAGTCCTATTTCTCTGAACGATCCCAGTTTGTTAATGTTAATGATAAACCCTCCAAGCACGCTAAAGTTAGCCATGGCGTTCCTCAAGGCTCAGTGCTTGGACCAATTCTATTTTCCTTATATATGCTTCCTCTAGGTAATATTATTAGGAAACACTCGATTAACTATCACTGTTACGCAGACGATACCCAATTATATCTGTCAATTAAGCCAGATGAAAGTGGTCAGTTAGCAAGACTTCAAACGTGTATTGAGGATATAAAATCCTGGATGACCCACAATTTCCTGATGTTAAACTCAGACAAAACTGAAGTTATTGTGATAGGACCAACGCACCGCCGAACTTCGTTTTCGAAAGATATAGTTACTCTGGATGGTATTACCCTGGCCTCCAGCACTGCTGTCAGAAATCTAGGAGTTATTTTTGATCAGGATATATCCTTCAACGCCCACTTAAAACAAACCTCAAGAATAGCCTTTTTCCATCTTCGTAACATTGCCAAAATTAGGAATATCCTGTCTCAAAACGATGCTGAAAAACTAGTCCATGCATTTGTTACTTCTAGACTAGATTACTGCAATTCCTTATTATCAGGTTGCTCAAATAAGTCCCTTAAGACCCTCCAGCTGATCCAGAATGCTGCAGCACGTGTTCTGACGAGAACTAAGAGAAGAGATCATATTTCTCCTGTATTAGCTTCTTTGCATTGGCTTCCAGTGAAATCTAGGATCGAATTTAAAATCCTCCTCCTGACTTACAAAGCTCTAAATGGTCAAGCACCATCATACTTAGAAGAGCTCATAGTACCTTCTTGTCCCACTAGAGCACTGCGCTCCCGGAATGCGGGGCTACTTATGGTTCCTAGAGTCTCTGGAAGTAGACTGGGGGCCAGGGCCTTCAGCTATCAGGCTCCAGTATTGTGGAACCAGCTCCCAGTCGGGGTTCGAGAGGCAGACACCGTTACCACATTTAAGAGTAAACTGAAAACCCTCCTCTTTGATAAAGCTTATAGTTAGGGAACGAGGAGTTGAAGCGTCCACCTAACCCGGCCCACCTGCTTCTCCTCGTAGTCATCAGTTTTATATACTGTATAATTAATAATCTAGCGAGAGTAGAGGGAGGCAGGCCAGTACAGCCCGATCCGGTTGGGGAGAGTTCTAGCCCGACCAGGCACCTCTCTTTAACCTGCCTCTCTTAAGTTATGCTATTACAATTCTAGACTGCCGGGGAGGCTGTTCCTCCCTAAGACACACTGAGCTGCTCTCTCATCTCTACTTGTTACTTTTGTATGCATCCTGTCCCAGAAATGCTTGCTTGTTACTAATCTAGCTCTGGGGAGTTTACTCCCCGGAGTCCTTATGTTTCTTCTTCGCAGAGCTATGCTCTGCAATTCTCTGCATTTCCCGGCCGCATCCTGCTGCGTCCTGCTGCGTCCTGCTGCATCCACCCGTGCTCTGCAGCGCCACGTTACATCCCGCTACGCCCTGCTGTGATGTTCATACGCACAGAGTAGTCAGGATCCGGTATAGGAGACTGCACTACTCAGTATGACACGATGTGTCCTGCTATGACATGAACTTCCACGATAACCTTCGAAGTCACTGTGACTTCTAATGTGACTATTATAACCACTGTTCATCACCCCCCCAACCGGCCCGTCAGACCCCGCCTACCAAGAGTCTGGGTCTGCCGAGGTTTCTTCCTAAAAGGGAGTTTTTTCTTGCCACTGTCGCAATAGCCACTGCTAATGCTTGCTCTTGAGGGAATTACTGTAATTGTTGGGGTTTTGGAATT
Source organism: Perca flavescens (assembly GCF_004354835.1). Lineage (NCBI taxonomy): Eukaryota > Metazoa > Chordata > Actinopteri > Perciformes > Percidae > Perca > Perca flavescens. The sequence goes on along the minus strand of NC_041343.1, from coordinate 34,490,106 downwards.
TATAGAGTGTGGTCTAGACCTACTCTATCTGTAAAGTGTCTCAAGATAACTTTTGTTATGATTTGATACTATAAATAAATTGAATTGAATTGAATTGAATTAACAATAAATATTTTTACAGACTAAACTCGCCTCATAACCAGGCCTTGACCTATTTGCTCGGAGCTATGTCTCCAAGTCCAGATTTAAATGATAATCTATGTGATAATGACGCCATTGTGTGTAACTTTTACTGTTTTCTCCTTCCATGTTTAATTTTGCTGTGACTTATAAATGTTTTCTTTTTTATTCATACCACTCATTTAATTGTTTTCAGCTGCCTGTAAAACATATTACGAGACAGCACGCAGTTGTTAGAGAAGAAAGAGGGTAAGACTTATTAGACTAGATCCGTCTTTGGTCAATGTGACTATTTTTCAGGTGCATTAATAGATGTGTTGTGTCCATAAGCAGTGCATCGTGCAGTACTGATTGTCTTTATTGAATGTTTTTACAGCTGCTGGAAGCCAGACAGTGTGCTAGCTGAGGGTGAGGTGAACCTTTGGAAGTGCGCCACCATAGACCTGATGTCTGATGAGGAAGATGGCATCGTTGGAGGGGTGTCTGGATGGATTGTGTGACCTCTGTCCTTTCACAGCCAGGAGCTCACCGAGCTCGGTGCCACCATGCTACAGTCAAGATTAGAGGCGATTCCGAAGTACAGGGCAACGCACCACAGACGTCTGCAAAAAGGACCGAATTCAGACAGAATGCCGCCAGATACCTATAGGATTTTGGGCTTTGTTGTGTGGGCAGATCTCCTATGCTTTGTACATAGTTGTGTGTTTGCGTTTGTGCTAATGCAGCTCTTTCTTAATAATAAACAGCAAGTTCCTGGCAAATATTCCTTTCCTCAATAAATTCATTCATGTCCTTGACAAGGGCGTAAATCCCTGGAGAATGGGTGTTATGGAAATACTAAAGTCACTATGTCACAGGCAAAGGAGACAGATAGAACAGGGACAGAGGGAGACCAGGGACAGTCAGGTGGAGAGTCTCAGGGAGACCAGGGACAGTCAGGTGGAGAGTCTCAGGGAGACCAGGGACAGTCAGGTGGAGAGTCTCAGGGAGACCAGGGACAGTCAGGTGGAGAGTCTCAGGGAGACCAGGGACAGTCAGGTGGAGAGTCTCAGGTAGACCAGAGACAGTCAGGTGGAGAGTCTCAGGGAGACCAGGGACAGTCAGGTGGAGAGTCTCAGGTAGACCAGGGACAGTCAGGTGGAGAGTCTCAGGTAGACCAGAGACAGTCAGGTGGAGAGTCTCAGGGAGACCAGGGACAGTCAGGTGGAGAGTCTCAGGTAGACCAGGGACAGCCAGGTGGAGAGTCTCAGGTAGACCAGGGACAGTCAGGTGGAGAGTCTCAGGTAAGTGTGTTGAGCTTAGTTAATAATGTTGGAGGTGTGTGGCTGTCAGGGTTAGCAGATGAGCTTTACCAGTGGCTCACTAATTTACATTATGATCAACTAATTTAACAAGTGTACAAAAGTATTGGAATTCTTTTATATGGGGGACACCTTTTCAAAATAAGTCATTATGTTTTAAGGTATTTTTGTGGCTTGATTGTAAACAACTTAAAAATAAATGCATGGTTTTAAAGAAGAATATTTTGGTAAATTTCATAAGTTTTTTCATTGAATGAAGAGAAACAGTGAAAAGAAGGATAATGGTACAGTCTCCATGCTACACTAGTGATAGTATTAAGGCTTTCCTCTGTGTACACATGTCCTCTACCAGTATAAATGTGGCTGTTTTATTTGTGTCCCCTTCAAAAATTGCTCTTCAGAAATTTCATGTTTATTGTCCCCTCCCTACTGTTAGATCAGCTTTACGCCCATGATTCAGACGTTGTCGTGCAACAGCAGCACATCATGTGTTCCTCATGTCAATCGTATCAAGATTAATTGTGTTGAAACAAATTCCAATATTATTCTCACACTCTTCTCAGCCTCTGGCTGCTGTCACTCAGCAGTTAAGTGACTTTTTTAAGAGTTTGATCTCAGTCCAATGAGGGCGAGAGAAGCTGTAAAGTCACATTCTGTTCTCCAGCTGCTTTGTCTGACAGAAGGGTGTAACTTTGGGTTTATCATAGAGATCTCCAACTATGTAGGGAGGTCCCTATACATGTCACCTGCTTGACTGAAATTCAGTTTTCTTCTAGTTCTGGCTCTGTGCCTCAAGTTTTATTATGTGTGTCCGTGTGTGTGTGCGTCTGTCTGTGTGTGTGAGTGTGTGTGTTTCTGTGTGTGTGTCTGTGTGTATTTGTGTGTGTGTCTGTATGTGTGTGTGTGTATGTATGTGTGTGTGTGTGTGTGTGTGTGTGTGTGTGTGTGTGTGTGTGTGTGTGTGTGTGTGTGTGAAAGAGTCTATTGTACATGTGATCGTCCCATACACTACATAGATGGGGGGACAGGGATGATCCCAACCTCCCACCTGATCTCTTGGCAGCATGAGTCAGCTGGGAGAAGAACTAGCAGACTTGGTGAACATTATATTACCTCAGAGGTATGTACCACGACAGTTCAACCCAGCGGACAGAGAATACAATTTCCATGTGTTCTGTGATGCACCTGAGCATGCTTATGGATCTGTGGCCTATAAATTTAAGGAAGATATTCCAACAGCATTTAATTCAATGTCACGCCCACTGCATGAAAAGTGGGATTTTTCGTCAGTATGCGGCACTGTAGATTGTTGTGGAACTTCAGGTTTACGACTGAACACGGCAATTTACAGGCAACACCGAAAACTGCCGTAAATTGTCGGAAATTGACGTGGGCCTTGCTTGGCAGTTGTCCCCCCATGACCCCCCCTCCCTCTAATTCTAGGTGAGGCTTTCACATGTAAATGAAAATGCTGTGAGCTATACAAATGCAAATCATGGTAGCAGCAGGGGGAGTTTTACCCCAGGTGACATTTTTCTAAAAGGTATTAACTTAATTTTAAGAAAATCTCTTAAAATAGATCAGACTCAGTACAGCCTAATTGTAGACTCTTCAATTTTAGCTTGAATTGATTTATTTAATGAAAGTATGCTAGATTAATTACTTTGTATGTAATTAGCAATGACCAATGTTATGTAAAAAAGATACACAAAATAATTTCTTTGAACAATGGGTTTTACAGGCTTTGCCACAAAGGTAAAATGTGCATTCCATGATTCATTCCCAGTCTCCTCGAGCTGAACCACTGAGCATAGTGACATGACTACAGTCTTTGGTCTTGCTCATCCAACATTGTCTGGTGGAATGGAGACAGAGGCTCCACTGGACAGTTTTCTAAGAGAAGTCTTTCTGCTGACACCAAAACACTGTGCTTCACATAAAGCATATCAGCTTTGTCATTGCATGACAACGTCCCAACCATTTCTCTTCTTAAAATACTGGCAAATTCAGCACCATATTCACATGTCCATGACATATGAAGCTGTTGGCTCTGCTGAAATGGCCTCATAATCCAGACTTCAATTGTCCTGATAATTAAACTTTCCCAGTAATCCATTATAACTCACTGTAATTCACCTCCACACCAGTGTGTGCGCTGTTCACGCCCTGCTGGTTAATCTGCTCCACGGTCTCTATCTATCATACTGCCCCCCGCCCTCACTGCTTCCATTTGAAAAAAATCGGTGGACTCGGGAGATGAGTCTGACAGTTGAGCAAAAACTATCGAAATATGGGGATATTTCAGGCAAACTGGTAAAGAGTTGTCAGTACACTCTGTCAAACTTCACTTGGAAACACACAGGAGTTGTTCAAGACGTTTGGAGCGGTTTTTTCTCTCCTCCATATCACCTCCGGGGCTACAAAGATATGCTCACAGAAAAGAAGAAGTCAACGTAAGTATATGATTATTAATGAAACGGCGAGCTAGTCTGTATACTGTTTATTAACTCTTGATTGTACAGTGACTGTCTCTGGATGTTAAACAGACTACTTAGACTTGGCAGTAATGTTTAAACGCGAGCAGCACAGAGCTTTGGCTGCTTTCAGCGCCATTCATTACAGAGCTAAGCTGGTGATGTTGTTTTATAAAAGTATATTTTTTTTATCTCGTAATTTTCAGTACACCGTCTTCACAACTCGGAGACAAACTGTAGCAGGCGCTACGAACCGGAGCAAGGGTAAGATTTAAAGAAAATGCTTTCATTGAATGAATTTCATTAACTCTTCTGTATAAGGACATAGATACGTTAATAGATACCGATCTTAACCATAGTTTTTTTTTACAGACTAACCTCGCCTCATAACGAGGCTGTGACCTATATTTGCTCGGAGCTGTCTGCAAGTCCAGATTTACATGACGCTGATAATGACGCCATTGTGTGTAAGTCATTTTTACTTTTTCACCTTTCCTTGTTTAATTTTACTGTGACTTATGTTTTTTATTCATACCACTCTCATTTAATTGTTTTCCAGCTGCCTGTAAGACATATCACCAGACAGCACGCAGGAGCTTCAGCTAGAAACAACCAGATGTGGCATCGCGGGAAGAAGCTGTGAAGAGTTCAGCTCGGAGTCGGTCGAGAAGAAAAGAGGGTAAGATTAGATCCGTTTGGTTAATGTGAATATTTTTCAGGTGCATTCATAGGTGTGTTGTGGCCATAAATAAATATCACGCAGTACTGATTGGCTTTATTGATTGATTTTACAGCTGCTGGAAGCGAGACAGGGCTGGCTGCGGGTGAGGTATATGAGGCATTTGGAAGTGCGCCACATAGACCTACAGGACAACGCACCACAGACGTCTGCTACATGGACCGAATCAGACCGAATGCTGCCGGTTACCTCCAGCTCCGAGCCGGCCGTGGGTTAGGGGTGGACGGTGCTGCTCCTCGTGAGCGTGGGATATTTATTGTGTGTGCTGTGTGTCTCCGATAGTTTTTTTTTCTGATTGCGTTTGTGTTTTGTGTCAATAAAGCTCTATCTTTGAATAAACAGCACGTTCCTGGCAAATCATTTTAACTATGATAATCATGACATGAATATACAACTTAGCATATATGAAATAAATATATATATATATATATATATATATATATATATATATATAATTTTATTATTATAATAATAATGGCCCAGGTTGACCAATAGCCTAACCCGTGACAGACCTGTCAACCAATCACGAGTTTAAAAGTAGTGGTTTCATCCAATAGCGAGTGAGGAAATTCCAGCCATGCCAGACGTTCTCTGACCTGGCGTCTATTCATATTCTAATTAGATCCATTAACACCTCCGCGGGGGCTCTCCACATACTTCATGGTTCGTTTCCGACAATATGTGGCACAGACGAACGTGACGTTCGCAGCCTGTAAATTGTCGATAACTGCCGAAAATTAGGGGGATTTCTGGGCGTTTACAGGCATTTACGGGGACGGAAATCCCACTTTTCATGCAGTGGCCTTAACATAACAGAGGACCATTATGTTAACTTTAGTCCCTCCCAACTTGATAATTCCGTAGACGCTGCTACGACCTGCCTACGGACAACTTTGGACTCGGTCGCTCCTCTCAAAAAGAAGACGATGAAGCAAAGGAAATTAGCACCTTGGTATAACTCCCAAACTCGCAAATTAAAACAAATCTCACGAAAACTTGAAAGTAAATGGCGTTCCACCAAACTGGAAGAATCTCGTGTGGATTGGCAAGATAGTCTGAAAACCTATAGGAAGGCCCTAAGAAAGGCCAGATCAGACTATTACTCATCACTAATAGAAGAAAACAAGAACAACCCAAGGTTTCTTTTCAGCACTGTAGCCAGGCTGACAGATAGCCACAGCTCTACTGAGCCATCTATTCCTCTAGCTCTGAGTAGTGATGACTTCATGAGCATCTTTAATGATAAAATTATAACAATTAGAGATAAAATCCATCACTTTTTGCCTCAACTTCTAACAGCTCACCATTGGGCGCAGGAGAGCTGGAGAGAACGAAAATCAGAATCAGAAATACTTTAATAATCCCAGGGGGAAATTATTTAATAATCAATAATAGCTGCTTTTATCCTATAGACCTTCAACAATTAATGTTAAAGGTATCTTCAGCTAAGCCATCTACCTGTCTCTTAGACCCCATCCCAACGAGGCTACTCAAAGAACACTTCATTACTAGATATGATCAATATGTACAGGTTATGTACCGCAGTCATTTAAAATAGCTTTGATAAAACCTCTTCTGAAAAAACCTACCCTAGATCCTGAAGTCTTAGCCAACTACAGACCTATATCTAACCTTCCCTTTCTCTCCAAAACCCTTGAGAAGGTAGTAGCTAATCAACTATGTGACTTTCTACATAGCAATCGTTTATTTGAAGACTTTCAGTCAGGATTTAGAAAGCATCATAGCACAGAGACGGCGCTGGTGAAAATTACTAACAACCTTCTAACTGCTTCAGACAAAGGACTTGTCTCCATTCTTGTTTTACTAGATCTTAGTGCTGCATTCAACACTGTTGACCATTCAATCCTGTTACAGAGATTGGAACAGTTGGCATTAAAGAAATCGCAATAAGTTGGTTTAAGTCCTATTTCTCTGATCTATCTCAATTTGTTAATGTTAATGATGAATCCTCCAAGTACGCTAAAGTTAGCCATGGCGTTCCTCAAGGTTCAGTGCTTGGACCAATTCTATTTTCCTTATATATTCCTTATATATAATTAACTTTCACTGCTATGCGGACGACACCCAATTATATCTGTCAATTAAGCCAGATGAAAGTGGTCAGTTAGCTAAACTTCAAACGTGCATTAAAGATATAAAATCCTGAATTACCTATAATTTTCTGATGTTAAACTCAAACAAAACTGAAGTTATTGTGCTGGGCCCTAAACACCTCCGAACTTCATTATCTAAAGACATAGCTACTCCGGATGGTGTTGCCTTGGCTCCCACCACTGCTAAATCTCGGAGTTATTTTTGATCAGGATATATCCTTTAACGCCCATCTAAAACAAACCTCAAGAACAGCCTTTTTTCATCTTCGTAACATTGCCAAAATTAGGAATATCCTGTCTCAAAACGACACTGAAAAACCAGTCCATGCATTCGTTACTTCCAGGCTGGACTACTGTAATTCCTTACTATCAGGTTGCTCAAATAAGTCCCTTAAAACTCTCCAGCTGATCCAGAATGCTGCAGCGCGTGTTCTCACAAGAACTAAGAAAAGAGATCATATTTCTCCTGTTTTAGCTTCTCTCCATTGGCTTCCTGTGAAATCTAGGATCAAATTTAAAATCCTCCTCCTGACCTACAAAGCTCTAAATGGTAAAGCACCATCATACCTAGAAGAGCTCTTAGTACCTTATTGTCCCACTAGAGCACTGCACTCCC
>NC_041343.1:34392742-34477742 GCF_004354835.1 Perca flavescens | reverse complement strand
TGGGCCCTAGCATGCACCCGGCGCAGTGCAAAGCCCGACCCAAGTGTCTTTGCTATTTTAAGACTGACCCAGTTGTCAGTTTCCCGTCCAGCATCCATGTCGTTTAAATAGCAAATGCACCTGGTCTTACAAGGAGGTGTGTTCAGGTGCATTCTGGGCATGCTGGTCTTACAGGGAGGTGTGTTCAGGTGCATTCTGGGCATGCTGGTCTTACAGGGAGGTGTGTTCAGGTGCATTCTGGGCGTGCTGGTCTTACAGGGAGGTGTGTTCAGGTGCATTCTGGGCATGCTGGTCTTACAGGGAGGTGTGTTCAGGTGCATTCTGGGCATGCTGGTCTTACAGGGAGGTGTGTTCAGGTGCATTCTGGGCATGCGGGTCTTACAAGGAGGTGTGTTCAGGTGCATTCTGGGCATGCTGGTCTTACAGGGAGGTGTGTTCAGGTGCATTCTGGGCATGCGGGTCTTACAAGGAGGTGTGTTCAGGTGCATTCTGGGCATGCTGGTCTTACAGGTAGGTGTGTTCAGGTGCATTCTGGGCATGCGGGTCTTACAAGGAGGTGTGTTCAGGTGCATTCTGGGCGTGCAGGTCTTACAAGGAGGTGTGTTCAGGTGCATTCTGGGTATGCTGGTATTACAGGGAGGTGTGTTCAGGTGCATTCTGGGCATGCTGGTATTACAGGGAGGTGTGTTCAGGTGCATTCTGGGCATGCGGGTCTTACAAGGAGGTGTGTTCAGGTGCATTCTGGGTGTGCTGGTCTTACAGGGAGGTGTGTTCAGGTGCATTCTGGGCGTGCTGGTCTCACAGGGAGGTGTGTTCAGGTGCATTCTGGGTATGATGGTCTTACAAGGAGGTGTGTTCAGGTGCATTCTGGGCATGCTGGTCTTACAGGGAGGTGTGTTCAGGTGCATTCTGGGCATGCGGGTCTTACAAGGAGGTGTGTTCAGGTGCATTCTGGGCGTGCTGGTCTTACAGGGAGGTGTGTTCAGGTGCATTCTGGACATATTGCTATCTTGAGGCAGCAGGAAATGATCGCGCCATTGACCAACAAAAACCTGGTCTAAAGTCAATAATGCAGCATTTCATTGTTATTTTAACAGAGTATTAGTAAAATGCTCCTAGGCTCGTGCACAGCGTTCGCACACTATGCTTGTTACACACACAGGGACGCACAGCAGCACACACACACACACACACACACACACACGCAGAAGATTACAAATAAAAATATTATGGTGTAAATCCTCCATCATAATAGCAATGCTCCAAGGTCCAAACGCGCCTGGCTTTTAAAGGGAATGGGAGATGACCTCTGATTGGTTGATTGGATGTTACACCCAAAACACACCTCTGATTAATGAAGACACTAAGGACAAACCTTTAGAACCATGAGCCCGGCGCATGGACACTTTTTTACCAAAAGTGGATTCATACACGACCTAAATGCACCTGCGCCAGGCGCTTCACGCTGTGCATGAATTGGCCTTAAGTTGTAACCAGTTCTCTCTCGTTCTCTCTCTCTCTCTCTCTCCCTCTCTCTCTCTCCCTCTCTCTCTCGTCCTCTCTCTCGTTCTCTCGTTCTCTCTCATTCTCTCTCTCATATCATGACATCAACCGTGGCAGTGACTCTAAGGGCCGGGACACATATAGCCGACGGCCGACCGTTGACAGAAAACCCCGTCGCGTCCCCGAGGTCCAAAAAACTGCCACAGAACAGACCAAAAAGACGAGAGGAGACGAGACGTAATACATCTCTATAACAGCAGGCGGCGCTAATCTGTATGTAATCTGTAAGAAATGAAAACCGGCAGCTGATTGGACGAATGCATCACATGGGTTTGTTTTCTCCGGAAATTGAAAGCCAGACTGTCATGGCGGCCGTTCAGAATACGATCTCATATTGGACTAAAATAGTTCACTGAAACGTGTTTCTGAAAACATTTTAAGGGAGAAATAGGCTGTGAAGTTGCTGAATCTGTCTTCATTTCAGCTCAACAAAGGTCAGTTTAAAAGATTTTCATCAGATTTTGAGAGACTGTAGTCACCTCATTCCACTCGCCATTTCCGGGTGAATCCCGACTTCCCTGCCGCCGACCGAACATGTCAGGTCGGCCAAAATGAACGGCGACAGCCCCCCAGATGGACGACGGCACGGGACACACCGAACAGATTTGAGTCACTGACCTCACCAGACTGTCCCACGGCCGATAATCGGCCTGAGGTGTCCCGGCCCTAAGAGCTTGTGTCTGGGGGTCTGCTTAGCCACTATGTGCTGCTGCCTTATCTTGGACATCTTCTAAAAACCTCTGGCCATCTGCAGCCATCAACACATCAAGAAATCTGTTTTAATTTGGGGAGAAGAACCTGTTTTATATCTTATATCTGTGTGTTTGAATGTTACTTCATTGTTGTGATGACTCTCATGATGTCACATCTGATTTGGGAATGAAAGAAATAAAAACATGAAGATAAAATAAGAGTGTGTCTGAATGTTTCTCAGTCCTGAGTGTAAGGATGATGTGTGGGCAAAGGATTACTTATCACTGATAGAATTCTTTGATTTGAAGAAAACAAAAGTCTCAATACATGTAGTAGTAGAAACAAGAAGAAATAGAACTGCAAGCAGTTATGACGGGGCCCAAGCCTCTGATGCCAGTCGCCCCTGACGCCCCGGGGAGCGCGCCAAAGCGGGACCCAAAGCGTTACGTGGGGAGGCAAACGGTGAATATTGAGAGGTGTGATCCACAAGGTCTGCAGTAGCCTGGTCCTACCAGACTCTGGTCCATTTCATTTGTCCAGAGAGTCTGGCCTCTCTCCATTGCCAAGCGTTAACTTCCTTGAAGGCAGGTACTCTGTTGAAGTTTAAAACTATTGGATCTGACCAGAGCTACTCTGGATCTGCCAGAACCAATCGCTAACTTTTGGTCGTGACATATGTCATGCGCATGTGCAACAAGAGGGGAGACTGTCAAGGCTATCATGCAAGGCTATTAGCAATAGCACCTAGCGTTAGCCTTAGCCCGCTCCTTCACCGCTAACAGACCGTAGTGGAGGAGGGCCACAACATCATGGCCCCCAACAAAACTCCGCAAAGACTGTTCTTGATCGGGCTTTAACTTCTTCGCTCGAATCTTTCTCCGCCGCAACTCAAGCGCACGGCCTCAACGTCATCGTTCTCAGCCACTCCCTCTGTTCGCTGATTGGACTGCCAAAAACTTTGGTTGAGAAAACCCAAGGCTATACTGCAAACCCAGACGGAGTACTGAAGCGAAATTAAAATTGAGCTGAAGCGAAATTAAAAAGTACGTAGGAGGGCAGAGCCAGGCTATGTCTGTGGTACTCTGCCGTTGCATATATCCTATTAACATTGATTGAGTAGAAGCGCCAAGACTGCTCTACTTAAGATACAGCGCCCCCTAATGGCCGATCTTCGCCAAATTTGGTACAGAGCTTCAGAGCGGCATGCATACAGTTCTATATATTTGGAGTCATCCAGTGCAAAAATAAACATATTGAACATTATATGATTCCTTTATGACTCATAAAGGACAAACTATTAACATTTTTATACACACAGTGTATCAATCTTGCATGTAACAGTATGGATTAATTGCACAATGACCCGAAAAACTCTGGACTTCTAGGCTGGATGCAAAACCTGTAGTGCTAGGAAGACAACAAAAACATCAGCAGAAAGGGGCAACTGTTACCTTTTAGCTCCAAAAGACCCTAAGTTTCTACTATTTATAATTATAAAGTTATGAATCAGAAGTCCTGTTTGGCATTGTATACAACGTGCTTGACTTCAGAAGGGGTTAAAAGGCCCACACTGGTCTATGTTGACTATAGTGCCCCCTAATGGCCGATCTTTAGCAAATTTGGTACAGTGCCTCAGAGTGGCATTCCGAAAGAGCATCACAAGTTTTGTGTTGATTGCATTTACTGTGGTGTAGATATTGCAATTGCAAATTTCCCATTTAAATGCATTGAGTTATTGGCCAAAACAAATAAACATTGATTATAGCGCTCCCTAATGGCTGATCTTTACCACATTTGGTAGAGAGCCTCGGAGCGGCATGCCGAACTAGCTTCACAAGTTTAGTGTCGATAGCTTCTACTGTGGCAGAGATATTGCAAATGCAAATTTCCCATTAAAATGCATTATTATTGGCCAAAACAAATAAACATTGATTCTAGCGCCCCCTTAAGACCGATCTTTGCCAAAATCGGTACACAGCATCATAGAACGATGGTGAATAAGGATCTCAAGTTCTTTGCTGATAACTTATAATTTGGCCGAGATATGATATGATATGTGTGTGGTAGCTAGCTAGGAAAATTTGTTTGGTCGTCAAATGCGCATACTTTAATGTAGCAAAATTCTTTGAGTAATTTTTGGTTGGGTCCATCTGCAGATGCTATGTACCAGATTTCGTGCTAATCTGTTGCACGACCTAGGAGGAGTTCGAAAAAGTTGGTTTTGCGCATTGCACAATATTGCAAAAAACTTTTTAAGCAGAAATGGGCGTCGTCTATATCATGTGAGTCAGTTTGATTCAAGGAACACGTGGATGTAAGGTTTTCTAATGTGCGAGGTATAATGTGGGAGTTAAAGGCAAAAATACATTACAGCGCCAGTTAGTATTTCACTAGAGGATTCAACACCAGTCTATAGCTGCCGATGTCTGAAAAACAACACAGATGTTGCGTTCACTTGAAATTCGCCTCGCCAGCCTTGTGCTGCATTCAAAGTTGTTGTAAAATACCCTTTTCCCATCCAGTGGTTGTTTGTCGTTAACAGGAATTTACTGGTGAAATAAGTTATGTTATTGTTATTACATTTTGATGTGTCACCTTTTTCAGCCCTTCTAGTTTGCAGGTATGAGCTAGGTGAGCATAATGTGTTACAAAGTGATGCTTGTTTGTCTCTGAAGTAAAGGCTGGACTACAATAGAGCTGTTTGTTGCAGTTCATGAACAGTCCTTACCTAGGTACTGTCAGGGCACGTCTTCATACTCTTCTTCTGACTGGCTAGTAGTCCTTACCTAGGTACTGTCAGGGCACGTCTTCATACTCTTCTTCTGACTGGCTAGTAGTCCTTACCTAGGTACTGTCAGGGCACGTCTTCGTACTCTGCTTCTGACTGGCTAGTAGTCCTTACCTAGGTACTGTCAGGGCACGTCTTCGTACTCTGCTTCTGACTGGCTAGTAGTCCTTACCTAGGTACTGAGCATGTGTGACTCCCAACAAAGATGTAACAGAAGTGAGATGCCTCACTCTGTAGCTAAAACAGAGCTCAACACACAGGGTGAAAAGAGGAGCTGCAGCAATGTGCAAGACAACAAAAATATGGTGTTTTTTGAAAATTAAACCATGTAAACCTATTCTGATATAACCTCTAAATACAATTATTAACCTGGAAATGAGCATAATATGAGCTCTTTAAAATTTCTCCAGGCCATAATGTGCACTGAGTGAATAGTGTATCTTCTTATCATTTAAGAATACATTTTCTCCTTAATAGAGTGGAATTTCCATTCACAAAACCAGAGAAGTTGTCATCCGATGTCTCATCGATCACCTTGGTGAAGACGTGAGTGCCTTAATCAAGAATTTTGAGGTGAGTCCAATATATGGCTTTCAGGGTTCTCCCTACAATAAATGTGTAAAGTTGAAATTGGTGCTTCCGCTAATGCATCAGTGTATTTTCTGTGTTCTTTAACCAAAGAAAGGACCCTTATTAAACTCTCGTGATTAGAAATACACAGCCATTATGTAACTCTAGCTGTCTACTGAAAATGAGACTGATATGGTTGATGTTTTAATGTGTAACCTAACATAACCTAAATACAATACAAAGCAAAATGAACCATAACTTTTTTTATTTTATACAGTTTAACGCCCATTTACCTACTGCTGCACAGAGCACTGGTCACTTGTTTATTCAAGATTTATTTATATTGACTTACCTATATTTGTATCCAGCAGGATACTATTATTTGCTTGTTTATTTACCAACATTCAAACAAATTAAGCATATATCAGAAATAATCAACCAAAGCTAGTTAAAAAAAGTGTCACGATTCTGCAAATATTCAATTACATTTTCGATTCTAAGGTCACGATTCGATTGTCGATAAATAAAATTTTAAGCACAGTTTGCTATGCCATTTTTAGACTAGACTTGTATGTAATACAATATCTGACCTTTGTTCGCAATGTACCACATTACATTGTCAAATTTAAACATTTATTAACATAATGTAACAATAACATATATTCAGTCAATTGGAAATGTGATAATTTGTCATAGTAAAAAGAAAAAAAAAGTTTACCGACAATCCTGAGGGCAGATGCTTCGCACCACACGGAGTTTAGATAGATAGACATTTATTGATCCTTTCGGAAATTCATCTTGCACCATATAGCTCATCAAAAAGACAGACAACAGACCATAAACAACAGACAACAACAAGACCACAGACCATAAACAACAGACAACAACAAGACCACAGACAACAGACCATAAACAACAGACAACACAAGCCCCCAACGTCTCCTTCCAGGCAGCGCTGCCTGGAAGGCACTAGGATTAGACACTTATTTATTCAAGATTTATTTATATTGACTTACCTATATTTGTATCCAGCAGGATACTATTATTTGCATGTTTATTTACCAACATTCAAATAAATTAATCATATATCAGAAATAATCAACCAAAGCTAGTTAAAACAATACACAACTTTGAAGACGGTCGCAGCGCTGCCTTGAAGGCCTATTTGGGGGCTGAAAACACCGTCGAGCCAGCACAGCAGCTGAGCAGACAGATAGCAAAGAGGGCGACTCAGGCAGTACGGTAACTTGTTGCTCTCTATAATCAATATAAGCTGCTCTGTTTTGGCGGTAAAACGTGCATGCAGGCTAAAATTCAACTGTGCGGTTTTGTTGGGCTAAAGCTATTAAGCAGGAGGAAAATCTGCTAGCTGCTAGGCTAATGTGCAATGGTAAAACACAGGATATGGTACGCGCACATAGCAGAGCTTGCAAACTGACTTTTTTGTCGACAACGCGAACGTTGTCGACAGTGAAAGAGAAGGGGGCACAAGTTCTGTCGATGGGTCTCCAACATCAGTAGTTTCTATGTTTTGACGGGCTCTAACTAAGTTACAGGAGGTTGACAGACTTGCAGCTCTTCAACATGTGTGTTTTTTCCGCTTGACAAGCCGCCGGACATGACATGGAGGCGTGGCAGTATCGATGATTACATGTTTTTATTCGATATTCAAGATTGTGACTTAATTTTGATCGTAACACCCTTACGACTTACTACACAGTCTTTGTACGACTGATTGATTTAGTTGTTTTGGTAATTGATTTTATTCTATTTTGGTGACATCCTGCCTGCCTGTTCTAACCAGTTGCCTTTTACAATGTCTGCAGAATGTTGATTCAGCTGTCAATGTGGAAGAAGAGCTGGCAGCACAAGTGATGGCTGTGTACCTGGTCCGAAATGAAAGTGGACAGGTCAATGATGTTGGGATCGTCATTGAAGGTTCCACTGTACTCAACCATCTTGGGGATCTCAGCAGAGCCTGTTGCTACCTGCTAGGACTGACCTATGCTTTGGATCTGAAATACCCCAAAACACTTAAATACACTTTGAGGTCTTTCAAAAGATGCTTGTGGAAGTGGATTCCGGAAACCTTTCAGCAAAGGTGCAAAGACTGAGAAACAATATGGTCATGTAGTTGCTGAGAGGCAGCTATTCAGATGAGAAAATGTGACTCGAACCCAATTGAGCCATGTATGGAATGCCAGAAATTACTGTTATTATTGAGGTTCTGGACCGAAACTTGGACAATCTAAAGCTCCATTTAATCAGATGATCTCCAGGTGTGGTCAGGCTCACAGTATTGGACATATTTCAATTTGTTTTGATTCTACGTTTACATGTTGTATTAATAAGCCTTTTCTCTTTATATTTATTTTTTATGTTTTCATTTATAAGCCATTAAGCATCTGATTTCAGTTTACAGGCAGTTTCCCCACAAATGACTAATGCATTTTAAGTTAAACGTATCTTTTATTGTTAGAAATACATAAATCTTTAAAAAACACTAAAGTAATTATTTCATGGATTGCGATTTGTAAGCAGTAATCTTAATTTTAATGTAAAGTTACTCAAAATGGTAATAATTCCAGAATTTTTGAACCTTGTCTTTATTTTTCCATGTCTTTGGGTGCAAACACATTTACAACACAAGTTCCATATCACTTGGCCATTTAGTTGTTTATCCATTTTAAAAGATTGCTTTGGGTTGTCCTTTTTATCATATTTTATTCAAAATAGATGTCTATAAAAATCAGTTTCACCCTGTCTGCAGACGGTGCCCTGTTGTGTAACGGTAAAAAAACGGTATTTTTTGAGTGTAAATGATTGAAATGGCTGGAGTGATGTTTTTGCATTTAACAGGTTCAGATTATTTTAAGTGTCTAGCAACATTGTGAATACCTTAAATGGTAAGACATTTGTCAACAGGTTAAATGACGATGGTTGTTGATGGTTCAAGATAAAAAAGCGCAATTGGTTGAATGGTTTACTTGGCTCCAGTTCTTAAAAGTGGCCGAATTCTCAGGTATTGAAAAAATGTCTTGTTGCTGTTTCACATGTGCATGAGGAGCTTAAAAAAGCCAAAAAATGTCTTTCTGGCAAATGCAGTCAAATAAAATTTTCATTATTTTGTGAGATCTTGGTTATACTTAATTTTTTTTAGGTTAACATTTATTGACATCAAGTACAAAACACATAATACAATGTAATAAATTGAGTAAAAGAAATAAATCCGTACAACACATATTTTAAATAAATCATAGGGAAGTAGTCACTTACATCATACTAATGTTTTCAGTTTTATCTACTCATTTTCTTCTGTGCCGTCTGCTAATGTTTTCTATATGGTTTACACAGTCTTTCAATTACATTTACTTAATTATATTTGGTAATTATACTAAATTAATTCATTCAGAAATGATTACAAATATTACTAAAATCTACTCATTAGTTATGGTTTGTTTTACTTGATTTTCAAGCTTTGTAATCTACTCAATATTTTTGAGTGTAAAAATGTTCCACTAATTAAATTAAGTAAAGTGCAGTATTTGTTTTTAGAGTGTTGACTTCCACACTTCTGCTCTGTCCGTCTGTGTGTGTGTGTGTGTCTGTGTATCTGTGTTTGTGTGTGTGTTTGTCTGTGTGTGTGTGTGTGTGTGTGTGTGTGTGTGTGTGTGTGTGTGTGTGTGTGTGTGTGTGTGTGTGTGTGTGTGTGTGTCACCGCAGCCCCAAAGCCATTTTTGCAATTGACATTGTAAATGACAACATGGCCCCCTTGTGGTTAATAGAAAGTACTGCATAGAATTAGATTCATTGTAATATTTCACTAAACCTTAAAGGAGTTTGCACACCGCTCCAACAAACTCCTAGCCTGACGTGGTCCTACTCAAATTCTAGTCAGAATGTGAGTCTGAAACCGATCCATTGGGCTGTGATTATGGGGCGTGTTCCAACCGAACCAGGAAAGAAAATGCCTCTGCATTCATTGGATAGACCTACAACCAATCAGAGCAACGGAACTCAACACTGTGTATCGTCTCCATAGCAACCACTCTTTGCACAATGCATTCGTTCTAACTTCCGACTTTTAAACTTTTTTGAAGCTGGATATATCATTTGTTTCTTGTAAATATAAATGTGGATAACGTTAGTGATAGTGACATGCTCGCTACAGTTGTATTTCTAGAGATGGATCGGCGAAAACACGTTTTATTTCTCTGATTCACGGCTTTGTTCTAGCGCCGGCGCTCCCTCTCTTCAGGCTCTCTCTATGTCTCTCCACCATATAACACTCTCTCTCTTCAGTCTCTCTCTATCTCTCTCCACCATATAACGCTCTCTCTCTTCAGTCTCTCTCTATCTCTCTCCACCATATAACGCTCTCTCTCTTCAGTCTCTCTCTATCTCGCTCAACCATAACTTTACCGTGCTTTCGGGCAGTTGTTGAGGCTCCTCCGCTGAGGATTTTAAAATGAATGCCTGTCGATATCTTCTGTAACAGACGCGAATCTACACCTCAACAAATTCAACCCAAGCGTTCTTTGGTGACGTGATTGATTCTGTTACTGTTGATCATCTTTCCGACAATCTGATTGGTCCGAACAGATCCTGTTCGGGCCGAAGCGTTCCTATGGCAACGCTAGTAAATTGCTTGGAAGGGAGACCCACCATCGGCAGTAGCATAATTTACATTTCAACAGGTAAGTTGATTCAAAAACAGAAGTGCTGGAAATTCAGACATAGTTAACATGATAAATGAGGGAATGATTAACTAATTCTGGAGATAGCAATAAATGAAATGCCTAACCTTGGTCATAGATGGTAGTAGAGCGCTACATATGTAGCTACACTCTACTACCATCATTTTTAAATGACCCTAATGCCTAATTTAAGTAGCTAGTTATTTTAGTGACTGTTGCTGTTTGACTATGTTAGGCTTTGGTAGATGTTCTAGTTCCCTGTTATCTAACTAAAAAGGCTATGATCGTTTTCTGTTGCTCGGATCGGATGGCACAGACGAGCTTTTGACGGTGAAATGGATAGCACGCTGTAGCTAGCGCTGTCAGCACTCAAACTAAACTCGCAGTGATGATGAAACCAATGTGGTACACACACAACTAGCTATGTTTTGCTTTCCCTATTTTTTCCATTGACATTTGATCAGTAGGCTACATGACGGTCTCTTCCTTGTATAATACTTTTACTTCAGGAAGTGACTGGCAGTGAGTCTGATCTTCAAAAGAGACCTTACGTTTACTAATATTAGTCTTGGATTTCCCCAGCTGAAGATAATTATTTTCTGCTATGATTTTGTAGATGGACAGTTTTGAAGTTTTGAAGAGTTGAAGAGCAAGCAGGGTTGGCAGCAGAAAGGTAAACGTTGGATGAATCATATCATTTAGGGGATCATTAAGATTTCCTCTTGGCAGTTTTTATATTGGTTGTTTGCACATTCTTCCAGTTACTCTGCAATTTAACAGAACCACTTTTTTTGATATTGAACACTAGAGACCTGACAGAGCAAAGCAGAATAGAGAAGTGAGTGCAGTGAGAGGGAGCCCAAAGACAGAAAGAAAGCAGGCAGTTGCTTTCAGAGACAGACTGAGGGAGACAGAACGTTTTTTACATGAAATATGTCTAATCTTTCTGCATATGTTCTTCAGTTGGACAAATTGGATTCCAATAGGTACATTAGTAAACTGAAGCTCTCATTTGAAGATCAGATTCTGTCTTTGCCAGATCCATACAATCTAGATGATGGCTGGTATGCTGCTGATGCTTATAAATTACTCCCTGTTCAGTATCTTGACCTTTTTAACTACCTGATTAACACTCCAGGCCCTTGCACAGGTGAGGCTTTGTGAGCCTATAAGTCACTAGAGGCTTATAACTATTTTGTTTGTGATCATGTCCAAAACATCAAGCAGCATGATCTGTCAGAATCAAGTCCTGTTGCTGTTGTTGCTGCCACAGTGGCTCCAGGACAGCGGATCAAAGAAGAAAAGTACAAACCCTGGGTTTGTGTTAGTAGAAATGGCTGTATTGTTACAACCCACTGCACTTGTGCAGCAGGTTTAGGAGAGGCCTGCAGCCACATTGCTGCTCTACTGTTTGCCATTGAAAGCATTACACAAAGCAGAGACAGAACTGAAGTGTCATGTACTGATATCCCATGTCAATGGAAGAAATGTGAAAAGAAAAACGTAGCTAGCTGTACTGCTGAAAATTTTGACATGTCACATCCAAAGCATGGTAATGTAGTGAACGGCAGACAGAGGAAAAAAAGGAAGGAAGTACCAGGGTTATCTATCCAGGAGCAACAGCAAGCCTTTGCAGAGAGAGATCCTGCCCACTGCAGCAGTTTTAGTCAGGGACAGCAGTGGCACAGACACTGCTTCAGAATCAGAGGATGCTGGAGACTACCCACAACTCCCATACAGATTAGCGAGACTAACTAATGTTGACAATTGCTCTCCACAGACTATAATCAATGATGCCATTCCCACCAAGGCACAGATTGACAATCTGTCTCAAGCAACTGTTGCTCAGTCCCGGTCACACCTTTGGAGTGCTCAGAGAAGAGGAAGGGTGACTGCTAGCAACATCCACAGGGTCATCAAACGCAAAGCAGATGGAGCTTCAGCTGTAAGGACCATCATGCAGTATGATACCAAGAGCATCTCCCACATCCCTTCAGTAAAATGGGGTACTGAGCATGAAGACACTGCAAGAGATGAGTTTTATCGGCACATGACAACAGTACACACAAACTTTGTTTTGAAACCTACAGGCCTTGTCATCTCCCAGCCTTACCCATTCCTTGCAGCATCACCTGATGGGATCTCAACATGTGACTGTCATGGAGACGCAGTTCTGGAAATTAAATGCCCTTACAAATACAAGGACTTGTGCTCTATTGAGATCCTACAAACCCAGATCCAACTTTTTGCTTAGATACCCATGGCAATCTGAAGAAGGCACACCAGTATTATGATCAGGTAAAACACAAATGCTAGTGACCAACTGTACCCAGTGCAACTTTGTTATTTGGACAGAGCCTGGACTTGTCATCGTCAATGTGTCACGAGATGAAGATCATATCACTAATTTGTTGCACCAAACTAAAGTGTTTGTTGAAACACACCTTATCCCAGAACTCCTTCAGAAAAAGAAAATGGAAACAAGTCAGGGTGATGCAGTAATTTGCACTTCCAGCAGACCCAAGTTTGGAAGGACCATAATCTGCTCTGATGAACACTGCAGTGTGAAAATGTGGCAGATGTAGATAATGCAGACATGAATATGTAACTAACACTTAGTACTTCTATGTACATTATATTTGTATATATATATATATATATATATTTATATATATATATATATATGTTATGTTTTTAGATTTTTGGGGCATTTTTGCCTTTATGAAAATGGGGAGCAAGGGGGGAAGACATGCATGAAAACCATCACAGGTCAGATTCAAACCCTGGACCTTCTGCATCAAAGATTAAACCTCTACATGTGCGCCTGCTCTACCAACTGAGCTAATCGGCCACCATATTTGTATATTTCTCATCTAGTAAATATTGTAATTATCTTTTTTTTATTGTGCTTTCATTAAATGTTTTAAATAGAAAGTAGACTGTTAGCTCAACTTGTACTGAAAAGAAAAGTGTGAGGGAAGACTGCATCATCCCCTGGAGAAAAACAGCATTTGGTCAGGCTGTCTTCTCCGTAAGAGCAGTTCAGCAATGAAACACAGTGCCGGCAACTATTAGAGAGTCTTTGTCATTCTTTTCATTTAAAAAGAATGCAAAAAAAATGGCTGGTAGAGAGCCAAACTTGTGGACACTAATGCTTTCTGTGTGCATTTAAACGTTATACAAGTATTTTACATGAATTGTATTTATTAACCACAATGTGTTGTATGTAATTTTATCTTGTGATTTTATACCTGTCATTATTTTTAAAAGCTGCCTGTTTTACATCTGGCTGGGAGACTATCGATGAAAATTAACACTTGTGAGCTAACTCGGGCACATTTACATTGTTTTAATGTTGATTAATGTTTAAAACAAGAGACAAAACTTACCTAATAAATGTTTATTGAATGTTGCAAAAATCTTTGTGTACCTCTATGCTCCACGAATGAATAATACCTTACTAGTTATTTTAGGAGAGATGCTGTTTATCCAGTTGTGGATTAGGCAAGTTCTAGGTATGGCATTAAGGGGGAAAGAACATGACAATGAAACCAAGTAAAATTGTTTACAAAGATAATGGACATTTATTAAAGATGTACATACATATTTATCTTAAAACAGAAAAAAATTAAAAATAAAATAATCCACACATAAATCAGTGAAGTACAAGAAAGTTAAGGAGCAAAAGGTTTTGATTCAAAGATGGACCGGACAGGATCTGGTCAGAAAATGGCAACAAAAACCTCTGCAGACCCCTCACATCATGGTCACAAACTGTTCAACCTCCTTCCCTCTGGTAGGAGATACAGGGTACTGTTCACCAAAACCAGCCGACACAGAGTTAAGTAATCGAAGTCCGGTAGCAGTATTATTTAATAAGTTTAGGTCTAAGATTACTTAGAGCACAACAGACGGTCAATATGTCACTGGAGAGAAGAACAATGGTCAGAGGGAGTGTGTTTTTCAGAACTCTAAAGATCTTGATCCGTTCAATAGCTCGCTCCACATGAATACGCAATGCTGAAAGTTGCCGGGCCCTCTCAACATCACACCCAGGTAGCTGCTTTCTCCCCTTCAAGATTGGAGGCATGACGAGTGTGGCAACAAGCCTAGCCAGGTGGTCACCTATCAGAAAACCTCTATCTGCCATCACCTGATTGCCTGGATTAATGTTACTGTAAAAGCCAGACTTACCACTGATCTCTTTATCTGATATCCTCCCTCCCCACATTTTGGAAATAAATGATATTGAGCCATAGGGCGTGATACCTATTAGAGCTTTAAGAGTATTATGGTGTTTATAATTCGACCAGGTCTGGGCTCTAGCCCTGAGATTGAATGGCCTGTCAATGAAAAACTCTTTGCAGTCAATGATAACAACGCATTTCTTAAACCTCTTCTTGAACTTCTGTGGCATGTTTTTCTGAAGAACCTCTGCAGATGGCCAGATATTAAAAATTGGAGACGCTTTGCAAGGACAGGTATGACTTCGTTGATAATATTTGAAACACATGCAGAGGACACAACAAACCGGAAACCAAGGTCTAAATGGGCAAGTCTGTGTCGGAGCTTCATCAAAGTTAAAAGAAGTTGATTCTCCTTGGAGACCCTTGGAGTCCTTTGGACCCTTCTTTCTTTAATTAGTGGTGCAATTAAGTTCAAAATCCAAATAAACACAGCAAAAGATGGCAGTCCAAAATAAAATGAAAAGAATTTCTGTTTGTGCTTAATTTGACGAGCTGCATCATTCTCTGTGACAATGAAATTTTCTTAAGAGATGGAATATTTGGACAGCTTGTCTTTGTAAGAGTCTCTCTCCAAACGCAACCTATGTTCCTCTTGCTGTAGCATTTCACACATATGACATTGTCCCCCATTGTCTTGGTTGTCCCCTTCTTCTTCCTGGTTGTCTTCTATGTCAGGAAGAATCTCTGGTTCTGGTCCTGGTTCAGCTGCAGAATAAAGCTGTCTCCTTTTCACTGCTCGATGGCACCGACCCTGTTAATCTGCTGCTCTCTTAGCAGATGCGGTTGGATCGGCTAACTCAGGTCCCAGGTGTTGTGAAGGAGCAAAGTCAGGGTGGTCGGGGTCAGGGTTCGGACAACCTGCATAATAAACATATAACCATTTAAGCATGTGCTCTTAAGTTACTATATTTTACCAAATGTTACTTCAATTTTGGACACTGGAGACTTTAAGTTAGGCCTAACAAAGCAAACTTTACAACGAACACTGCTGTTTGTTAGCCTGGCCCTAGACCTTAATTTTTGAAAATGTACCCTCTATAATGTAGGCTACAACATTTAATTTTAATAGAGTAGGGCAGTTCACGTTTCATCCTGTAAAAACTGCACAGAACAGCAGACTTAGGACAAAAGGGGAAGTGGAAGTGGCTACTCCGCCACCAGGCAGTCTCTTCTCTGTGGCGCTACTTTTAACCCCCTCACCCACAGGTTCCGCTGGATAAATGTACTTTTTTCTGAAGGAAATTGATAAAACCCTACACCTTGTGCTGTATATCTGGCAGTGCAACCCCAAACACAGCAAGTTTTCGTCATCGTTTTAACTTTTACCAACAACGTTTGTGACAATGTAACGGTTTACAGTAGCCGACTGGATCTCTTCAGTTGGTCCGTAGAAGCCGCTCGCGTTCTGCCACCCAGAGGTATCTTGGTGCCTATTGTTTACAAACATTCTGAAATGCCGTATTATCAGGATCAACGGTTTACATGTTCAAGTCTTTTCATTCCCCCTCAATAGAGCTCAACTGTGACCCCCCGTTTTTTTTTTTTCGGCTCTGTTTCCAGATGTGTTTTCCCTGTTCACTTGTTCCAAAGACATTTAATAAATTGATGATATAAAGGGTTTTAAGTCTGGAACTGAGCCAAACAGCTACGAGAAGAATTATGACTGGAAAACATTTGATTTGACTCAAAAAAACGTTTTGAAAACGGCAAAAAAGGCAAAGTTACAAGACTGTGTTGAAAAACTATCATAGAGTTCAATGGTAGAAGCTCGCTCCAGTCTTTATCAGATTTGGGGGTACGGTAAACATTTCCAGGGTAACATTGAACATTCAAACCAGAACTGGGACGCTCATGACCCTTAAACATATCTCAAAGATATTGATTTCTACCTTTAAAGATTCTCACAGGTGACTGTAGACGATAAATCTACCTCGTTAGGGGACATTTAAACGATCCCAACTCACTAACAAGCATCTTCGCGGGCCCTGACTCCTGGCCCCTGCAATACAATCACCGCCTGACACACACACACAAAGACACACACACACACACACACACACACAAAGACACACAAACACACACACACACAGAGACACACAGAAAGACACACAAACACACACACTAATCAACATATTTGTTATTTTGACTTTTTTGTCGCTTTTTCAACAAAAAAATAGCTTTTTTTCAAAAATGTTTTTTGTATGAGGTTGTAATTTTTTTTCGACAGTTCTTTTCTTCTGTTGCTGAATGTTAGAAAGCAATGTCAACAAGAACAATAAAGAAACGCACACAGATGTAATTGCAATGATATATGTTTATTATATGATCAAAATGACAGAAACAAGAGAGAATCAGAAACATTAACCACTTTAAAATTTGAAGGAAAAAAGATCCCTGTTAACAATTATTACTTATTATTATTTGGATGCAGATGAAATCTGTTTAAATCTCTGAAGTGCTATGAAGACTTGTTTAAGACAACAACAACCTGCGTGACTATCACAGAGCTGCTGTTTCTGTCCTACATGGGGAACAGAAGATGGCCACTGAAGGTGGTGTGGTGATTGAAGTTGTCAAACACCAAACTGGAAGCCACCAGACGCACAAACACAACATCTCCCACCTCCAGCAGCAGTGTGACACCATTAGAAACACCCACCCAACCGCTCGCCTGTTGCTCGTATACGGCGAAAACTTTCTGTGAGTTCTTGACCAACCAACCCGCTGAACCGCCGCTGTTGTCTCCAGCAAAATGCCACTCAAAGTGGTACGCTCCTCTCACCTGGGCAGTGAACACACCTGTTGGACATTTGTTTTTGTCATTTTAAATGGAAAATGAAAAAAGTGCTTGAACAGCAACATACAAGTGAAATATATTAGAGATGAACAATATATCATATTTTTCCCATTGGTCCAGTAAGAACCAAGCTGTAATGTAACCCTACAGAGGCCTGTACTACGAAGCAAGATTTGGCGTTACTGAGGTAACTTTAGGTTCAACCCAGGGTTTTGTGTATCACGATGGTGGATCACTTGTTACCGGTTTAAATCGCCGTGGTAACTCATGCTGAACACCTAACCTGCTCAGGAGCATTATGATATGTTGGAGATTAGAGATCAACTGGTGTTAAAGCAACGCCTACTGACCAATCAATACTCGGTTGATAACGGTGTCACCGTTCTTAGAAGATCAGGTGGAGCTCGGTGGGTGGAGAGAGAGAGAGAGAGAGAGAGAGAGAGACACAGAGAGAGAGAGAGAGAGAGAGAGAGAGAGAAAGAGTTAAAGAGAGAGAGACAGAGAGAAAGAGAGAGAGAGGTGCGCTCAAAAAAGTTAAAACATTTAGAGACCAACAACCCCGTTAACATTCTCTGTTGGGTATTGTTATGAAATAGCAATAGTTTATTTGATGACTTTCAATCAGGATTTAGAAAGCATTATAGCACAGAGACGGCACTGGTGAAAATTACTAACGACCTTTTAACTGCTGCAGACAAAGGACTTGTCTCCATTCTTGTTTTACTAGATCTTAGTGCTGCATTTGACACTATTGACCATTCAATCCTGTTACAGAGATTGGAACACTTAATTGGCATTAAAGGAATTCCTCTAAGCTGGTTTAAGTCCTATTTCTCTGATCGATCTCAATTTGTTAATGTTAATGATAAATCCTCCAAGTACGCTAAAGTTAGCCATGGCGTTCCTCAAGGCTCAGTGCTTGGACCAATTCTATTCTCCTTATATATGCTTCCTCTAGGCAATATTATTAGGAAACACTCAATTAACTTTCACTGTTATGCGGATGACACCCAATTATACTTGTCAATCAAACCGACGAAAACCAGTCAGCTAGCTAAATTTCAAACGTGCATTAAAGATATAAAATCCTGGATGACCTATAATTTTCTGATGTTAAACCCTAACAAAACTGAAGTTATTGTACTGGGACCTAAACACCTCAGAACCTCATTATCTAAAGATATAGCTACTCTGGATGGTATTGCCCTGGCCTCCAGCACTACTGTCAGAAATTTAGGAGTTATTTTTGATCAGGATATATCCTTTAATGCCAATCTACAACAAACCTCAAGAACAGCCTTTTTTCATCTTCGTAACATTGCCAAAATTAGGAATATCCTATCTCAAAACGACGCTGAAAAACTAGTGCATGCATTTGTTACTTCCAGGCTGGACTATTGTAACTCCCTACTGTCAGGTTGCTCAAATAAGTCCCTTAAGACTCTCCAGCTGATCCATAATGCTGCAGCGTGTTTCTCACAAGAACTAAGAGAAGAGATCATATTTCTCCTGTATTAGCTTCTCTGCACTGGCTTCCTGTTGAATCCAGGATTGAGTTTAAAATCCTTCTATTGACCTACAAAGCTCTAAATGGTCTAGCACCATCATATCTAGAAGAGCTCCTAATACCTTATTGTCCCACTAGAGCACTGCGCTCCCAGAATGCAGAGTTACTGGTGGTACCTAGAGTCTCTAAAAGTAGAATGGGAGCCAGAGCCTTCAGTTATCAGGCTCCTCTCCTATGGAACCAGCTCCCGATCTGGGTTCGGGGGGCAGAAACTGTAATCGCTTTCAAGAATGAACTTAAAACTCTTCTATTTGATAAAGCTTATAGTTAGGGAGTGAGGAGTTGCAGTGTTCACCTAACTGGCCCACCTGCTTCTCTTCATAATTGTTAGACTAATAATACATAACAAAGTAGAGGGAGGCAGGCCAGCCAAGCCCGATCCGGCAGGGGAGAGTTCTAAGCCCGAAAAAGCTACCTCTCCTTATGACCTGTCTCTCTTAGTTACGCTGTTATAGTTACGCTGTTATAGTTCTAGACTGCCGGGGGACTTCCTTCCTTCCTTTGACACACTGAGCTGCTCTCTCCTCCCCTTTCTATTACTTTTACTATTACTATTTGTGTGTATCCCGTACCAGAAATGCTTGTTACTAATCCTAGCTTCTGGGGAGTTTACTCCCGGAGTCCTTATGTTTTTCCCCAGCGTATTTCCTTGGAGAACGTTGGCACCAAGATCCTGGTTCCAGCTGTTGCCGTGGTCCTGCTGCACTCCCTGCCGAGCTCAGCGGTGCCCTGCAATGTCATGCTTCTTCCGGCTGAACCCTGCAGCTTCCCGCTACATCCAGTCACTGTTCCATTATTAATGTGACTATTATTGCCACTGTTCATCACACCCCCAACCGCCCGTCAGACACCGCCTACCAAGAGCCTGGGTCTGTCCGAGGTTTCTTCCCAAGAGGGAGTTTTTCCTCGCCACTGTCGCACTGCTTGCTCTTGAGGGAATTACTGTAATTGTTGGAATTGTTGGGGCTTTGTAAATTATAGAGTGTGGTCTGGACCTACTCTATCTGTAAAGTGTCTCGAGATAACTCTTGTTATGATTTGATACTATAAATAAAATTGAATTGAATTGAATTGAATTGAAAGATTTTCAGCTGAGTGAATTACATATACCTGTAGCTATTTGTCGGCTTGTTGAGCCGTGTGTTGCTGTTTTATATTTTTTATTTAATCTCACCATGGCTTCCCACTGCCAAGGTTGCAACTGAAATAAAAGGCTAAAGCAACGTTTATGGAAAGCACAAGTGTAATTATGGTCAGATCTTGGTCCTGAATTATGAGGAAGTGATATTAATAAGCGTTGTGATTTACACATTTACGTCGCCTATTTGTTTTTGTCAGCTTCCCTCCTGTTTAGGAAGTGACTGTATTGCATTTTGCCTGTAAAACAGTGTCTGTGTTCTTCAGTTTGCTCTTCTTATGTAAAATATGTGGCTCTGGTAGATGTTTGTGATTGGTCGTGCTGTGCAAACCCCGCCTCTTTTATGGAAACCTTGGGTTGATTGAACTAGTTGATAACCACCCTTATGTAGTACCGTGGTTGTTAGGTGTAGGCAGGGAACTGAAATAAATCCAGGGCATGTTGATCTGGATTCGTAGTACAGACCTCAGGACTAATGATCAGCAGCAGTTAGAGTCACTAAAAGTTCTGTTCTTGCTGCTGACAGACTCAGATTATTACTCTAAGTGTCTGACAACATTATGGGATGGATCCCTACAGAGATAGACCTTTTTGAGTCTTCGATTATCTTTCCACTGTTCCAACAATCTGGTTTGGTTAAAATAAACATTGTTTATTTACATAATGTTTTGCAAAAAAGAAATACATAACTCTTACAAATTTCAATGTTTAGTCTTGTTTTTCAGTGCGTAAAACTTATCATAGAAACTTGATTCATACAGACCATATTAACATCGCTAAATATTGGTATTCTGCCAATATGTTGATATTAGGGCATCCCAAAAATGTATTGTTAGAATATGAGAGCTACCTGTGTTTGAGTTGTAGGCATTTCCGATGTTGGTGGGGACGTATTTGTAGATCAGGGTAGTCTCCGTGGGTAAGGGTCCGGTACGTGAGGTGCCTTCAACCACCAGAGAAGCTGAGAATGCAATCTGTCGGACTGACAGAGAAAGAGAGATAGAGAAAGAGAGAGAGAGCGAGAGAGCGAGAGAGAGACAGAGACAGAGACAGAGAAAGAGATTTAGATTTTTTTATTCTATCAATGTACCATATCGTTATTTACAAATCTCTCTTTCCAACAGGCCAATAAGTACGTACATACATATACACTTCAATACATGACATCAATGTTCATCTCTTTGTAATAATTAAAGTCAATCCTGATTCTGGCTTTCACCATCCGAGTAAACAGTAGATTCACATTAATATCAACAGAGTCATCCACCTTCCTCTTTCTGCTCACATACACAGCCATCTTTGATTGGCCCAAGATGAAGTTCATCAGCTGACGTTTAGCAAACTTCCTGTAACTGAACCCAAGGATGAACATTTGTTTGGAGAAACCCTCCCCTACCTTACTGAACTGTTTCTCCAGCAACAAGACCAACGGTGGCAGACACACAATAACAATCAAACACACTTTATTTTTCATCACAATAAGGACATTTGTTGCTAACACCAGGACTAATGACAGACAGGAACTTGTTGACTGCCACTATCCCGTGTTATACTCAGAGAGAGACACAGAGAGACAGAGAGACACACACAGAGACAGAGACACAGAAAGACAGAGAGAAAGAGACACACAGAGAGAGAGAGAGACAGAGAGAGAGAGACAGAGTGAGAGAGAAACAGAGAGAGACAGAGAGACAGAGAGAGAGAGACAGAGACAGAGAGACAGACAGAGAGAGGGAGAGAAAGAGAGAGAGATCAAATATTTAACTGATCATTTGAGTCCTATGTAATCAAAGTGTTTAATTTTGTCATGGTTGTATGTTTCTGTTTCCTGTTTTATTTTGGTAGTCTGGTTTACCGTCTTTTCTTGTCTAGTTTTACTACCTGTCTTGTGTTTTCCTACCTGTCTGATTGTTCCGCCCCGCTCTGATGTGTTTCACCTGTTGTATCACCTGTCCCTTGTTTGGTCGTTACCTCTTGTATTTAGTATCTGTGTTTCCCTTGTCTGTTGTCAGGTTATTATTTCTGTTTTGGAGTTCTGTGTGTTAGTCTACCAGTTTTGCCACGTTATACTTGTTCCCTGCTATTCCTGGGGCCTGTTTCACAAAACCAAGATAAGGGATTAAGCTGGGATTTCCCAGTTATCTTGGATGAAAAGTGGAGGCACATAAATCACCATGGAGATTTATTCTGTGCAGCTCGCCTGCTCCTGACCAGGCTAACAGCCAGGATTTATTTAATCCTGGAGCCTTTTCTGATCACCCAGCAGTGGTTTTATCCTATTGTTATCAGCCTGGATTAAAATACAACAGGTGCATATTGCTGTTCATTTAATTATTTAAAGTTGTGACCATTATTTTTTCATTGCTACTGTTTTATTGCTGTATTAAATAAAAAAAATGAAAGTCTGTTACTAAGGGCAATACATACAATGCTCTACATGTGTGTTTCTATAGTTGAACAATGCACCTTGAATTGTTTTAGCAGATTATTTTTTTTTCTAAATTTTGACAATAAGGATCATGTTTGTTCCTCTTCCATGTGCATTGTATTTGGCATTCTTAGCACACAATTTGTGTTGTCCAGTAAACTGGGACTATAATTTGGGAGGATTGTACAATTTTAAGAACATATCCTAACTGTACAATCCTCCCAAATTATAGACTTAGTTCACTGGACCAGTAACTATCTAGTGATGTAGGCTACTGTACATTCATGTAACAACAGGGAGAGGACACCTTAATGGTTTTTGACCTTATATTTTGCCTGGGGGGAAATAACTGATGAATATACTCTGTTCCATTCAGGTTTACAGTGTGCATGGAATTTATCACTTTATTATCTTTATAAATAAAGATAGTAATAGTTTAATCGTAAAAATAGTTTCTAGATTTTAGAGTCCAATTTCTTCAGTGTCTTTATTTTCTATGTCCATATATATGAGGGAGTAAGGCATATAATATGTAGAGAAGGAAACTCGTCCTTTATAAAAAATTAAAAAAATAAAACGCGAGAAAAAGTGTGGCAGATAATAGCAGACAGACTGAATGATATATCTAAAAATATACATGTAAGAACTACTGCTCTTAACTGAAACCATTCAATGTGTCACTTGTCATTTGCAAAAACGAACAGTTGTACACTTTGCATTAAAAGCGAGCAGTGGAAGTTAATATGACCTAGGAAATTTATATTTTAGCCCATGAGAGAGAGGGAGAGGAAGAGAGTGAAAGAGATATTTACGCTTCATATTCTAGCGTTGTAGAAAATTGATCTTCATGGTAAATTTCCTGAGTAACATTATCTTCTGCTTACTTTTAAGGCAAAGAGTACAATTGTTAATTTGTGCAAATGATCAGTAGCCTAATCCTTGAATGGTAGGATTATGACAGCTTCAATTCAGAGCAGAGGTCAGTTAATGTTTATGTTTAGGCTACAATTACGCATTCAGTCGGTCCGTGATCGTCTGCTGCACTTTTTCTCGCTGTTTCATTACAGCGGCCGTGTTTCTTTTCTTTTTATACAAATAATGTGTTTCACGTCATCCTACTTCCACAATAAGCTGCTGCTCACTCTGTATAAAGTCTGTACAATGCGTATTCTCCATTTTGGCATCAGTAAATCTGTGATCGACCTTGCGGTCTTTTGAGGAAAGCCGTGGATGTGCATCTATCTGAATTAGTTCAGCCTGACTCAACCTAGTCTCTCCTCCTCAGCCTGGCTCCACCTAGTCTCTCCTCCTCAGCCTGGCTCGGCCTTCGTGAAACGCACCAAGCCACGATGCACAGATTAGACTAGGTCAAGCCTGGCTTTATCAGTTATCCTGGATTTATATATTCTGCTTTTGTAAAACAGGCCCCTGGTTTCTGGAATTCTGCTTGTACCTGTTTGGTATTGTGACTGCTGTATTCAGGACACTTTTTGTTGTGTAAGGATTTTGTTTATTAAATATTGAAGCTCCATTCTGCCTGGTCTCTGCATTTGGGTCCTACATTCACTGAAACCCTGACAAATGTACTACATTTCTAACAAGGTTTAATATTTAGAAATCGGGACATGTTTAAAATTGAAAGAGAATAATTAATTGGCTTTTCATAATGTTATATTTATGGGATAATACATATTCGGAATCAAGTCAAAATTAATATATGTGGTTGTTTTGAATCAGGATGTTTTCATGTATTTTGACCCTTAAATATTTTAAGTTCAGTTTATTCACATCTTTAAGACTCAATTTTAGAAGATACAATGTTCATATGTAGAACATGTGAAATGGAGAACCGTAAATAAGCCAGTAAAAGCTTTTTGAAGAAGACAGAATAGCATTAGTAACAATGAACAAAATATCCTCCAACAAAAGGCAAAACCATTAAAAAATAATCTGTCATTGAAGCTTGATAGTTAAAAGCATTTCATCATTTCAGAAGCTAAAAACAGCAGGGTTTGCAACATTTAAATT
The DNA here is from genome assembly GCF_004354835.1 of Perca flavescens. Classification (NCBI taxonomy): domain Eukaryota; kingdom Metazoa; phylum Chordata; class Actinopteri; order Perciformes; family Percidae; genus Perca; species Perca flavescens. The sequence goes on along the minus strand of NC_041343.1, from coordinate 34,453,226 downwards.
GAGAGGAGACACTACAGGCAGAAACATTTTTCAGTTTATAGTTTTTGTACTATTTATCTTCCCTAAAATGTCTTCTTTCTATGGAGGCCCTTAGGAACAAAACAACATTTACACATTTCCTTCAGTGCCACCATTCATTCAGGGTTAGGGTTAGATGTGTGGAAAGAAAACATTTATTTTATTCAACTTTGTTTATTTGTGTGTGTAGGTTTCTTCTAAATTTACAAAAACTTTAAAGTGTTTGGCCAGGATTATTTTATTTAGTAAAAATGAAATGTCTCACTGTAAAAATGATCAGAGAACAATACCTTGCAGTTGTTTCTTCAGCTTGTCCACTTCAGTCTTCAGCTGTGCTATACCTGCAAAATCAGAGACAGTTTATTTGTCAGTTTTGTTTTACTGCACCTTCAGTTTCTCTGGACATTGGTTTAGAGCTTCAAAGTTTTTTAGGCCAAGGACCCCTTAGCTGAAAGAGAGACGGAGTAGGGACCCCCTACTATTGTACATATATTGTATAAAAGTGAGTTGCATGGTAAACTGGATGGATGAAAATTAATAGATATATATTATTTATACATCATGTTTTAATGGTAAACTATATATGTGGAAGGCACAGTGAATTATTAAGCCTAACTGTAATGCTACCTATATTAAGCTTATCTTCAATGTGTAAAGGAAATGGTTTTCACAAATAGGTCAAATTATCTTTCCTAATAATAGGTGGGATTCAATTTATTGTATATTTTCAGACATATTTGAATTTTTGAAAAAAGAAACTTTCAAAAACATTTTAAACATAATATGGCGGCCCCCTGCACTTCTCTGAGGACCCCCTAGGGGTCACGGACCCCCTGTTGAATATCTCTGCTTTAGAGCTGCATGAATCAGTTGTCAACTATTAAAGGTCCCATGACATGGTGCTCTTTGGATGCTTTTATATAGACCTTAGTGGTCCCCTAATACTGTATCTGAAGTCTCTTTTATATAGGCCTTAGTGGTCCCCTAATACTGTATCTGAAGTCTCTTTTTTTGTATAGGCCTTAGTGGTCCCCTAATACTGTATCTGAAGTCTCTTTTATATAGACCTTAGTGGTCCCCTAATACTGTATCTGAAGTCTCTTTTATATAGACCTTAGTGGTCCCCTAATACTGTATCTGAAGTCTCTTTATATAGACCTTAGTGGTCCCCTAATACTGTATCTGAAGTCTCTATTATATAGACCTTTTTATATGGTCCCCTAATACTGTATCTGAAGTCTCTTTTATATAGACCCCTTAGTGGTCCCCTGTATCTGAAGTCTCTTTTATATAGACCTGTATCTGAAAGTCTCTTTTCCCCCTATATGTATCTGACCTTAGTGGTCCCCTCTTTTATATAGACTGTATCTGAAGTCTCTTTTATATAGACCTCCCCTAATAAAATTCAGCCTTGGTGCAGAATTACAGCCACTAGAGCCAGTCCCACAATGAGCGTTCCTTAGTATGTGCCATTTCTGTGTCTGTAGCTATTGAGGAGGAGAGAGGGGGGGGAGGAGGCAAGGTGGAGGGTGGGGGTGTGGCCTTGACCAACTGGCAATTTGCTCGTTTGAAAGCCATGATATCTCTCTCTCTCATGGGTGGGCCAAATTCTCTGGGTGGGAAAAGCAGAGAAAGGGGAGGTAACCTTGCTCTTTATGACCTCATAAGGAGAAGATTCCAGGTCGCCCATCTGAGCTTTCATTTTCTCAAAGGCAGAGCAGAATACCCAGGGCTCAGTTTACACCTATCACCATTTCTAGCCACTGGGGGACCATAGGCAGGCTGGGGGAAGTCATATTATTGTTAAAAAACCTCACAAAGTGAAATTGTCATGCCATGGGACCTTTAACTTAATCTCAACCTATTTTGATAATCGATGAATCAGTTTGAGTCATTTTTAATGAAAAAACAGTGAACGTTGTGGTCAACTTGTTAACTGTGAATATTTTCTAGTTTATTCTCTCATCTGTGTATATTTTTTAGTTTTGGACAAAACAAGACATTTGAGGATGTCATCTTGGGCTTTTAGGGAAACACTGATCAACATTTTAGAGACCAAAAAAATCATCCATTCATCCAGGAGATATTCCACACATTAATCCACAATGAAAATACTTGATAGTTTCAGCCTTACTTTGCTCCAATACATCGAAAAATACTTATTTCTCCCTTGGATATTTCTGAACTACTATGACATGATGCAAACAGATCATTACTGTACCTGCAGCCATGTCCACTTTCAGTTGAACCAACGAGGCGGTCGTCTCTCTCAGCGCAGCGTAGATGTCTGGAGCAGAAGCCAGATGGCATTCAACACTTTCACTTGCAGGGACAGAGCCGAGCAGCAGCAACAGCATAAAACTCACAGAGATCTTCATTCTTGCACTGGCAGCTTACTGTTGAACTGTGCCGTCTATAAACCTGTGTGAGCTTTAAAGAGAACCCTACAGAAAAAAAAAGCAAAAAGGACGTCACAGATGTTGAACTGGTACACATTGTCACACATGATGTGTCAACGTCAGTTTGCAGAACATGGGTGTAACCAGTTCTTCCCCGTATCACAGATTACCCAGAGAAGATAAACACATTGATAATCTATGATAACATTGTTAAAGGGTACCTTTAAACTTATCTTACCATGTATTTTTATATTGACCAAGTTTATAATTGTTAACGAAAACTAGGAGGGAAAAAACATTGTAGTTAACGGAAATAAATATAAAAATGAGGCATTACAAAAAAACGATAACTAACTAAAACTGTAATGTCTGTTTGCGAAACTAACTACAATTAAATGATTGAGTAAATGTCTGTAGTTTTTGTCTTTGTCCAATTCTTCCATAGAGCAAATAACGTTATGTCTTTCAGAGTTGACATTTCTGACCATAGACCTGTTTTATACAGTCTATGCCGTAGACACATATATAGTTTCCGACTGGCAATCCAGAAATTCGGACATTCAATGTTATATTGAACACAACATAGTCCATCCCCCTCGCCTTGCGTCATGTCTGTACCGGAAGTCAGAAAAAAGCGGCAGAGTCCTGACTGACTATGACATTAATCATGTTTCCGTCTAATCAAGCAAATTATAAGCGAACTCTTAAAATGTTGAAAATGTTGAAATGAAAAAAAAATAGAAAATGTGAATTAGAAGCGTTTCCATCAACTTGTTTAGAATGAATAAACTAGACTACGCAACGCGTAGTTTGGTAACAAGTTGACGTTACGCATGGTTGTAGATTGTAAACCAGCTTGCTAAATCAAATAGTTAAGTTAAGTTCTTTAGCTAAATGGAGAGAGTTAGCAGTGTACCAGTTGGCCACCTGTGCAGAATAGAGGGTTGTGGCAGAGACACTTGGTGTCAGAGAGACAACTGTTCACTGCTGTGTATACGCAGTGTGCAGGGCCATACGATTCAAGCTGTTGAACCAATTCATCAGTTTACCCGACGTGTCTGAGGCACAGGCTACAGCGCACAGCAACTCCACTACACACCTTGTGACACGAGTGTAGGGCGCCCTGGATAGGACCCATATCCCGATCCTTACCCCATCTGATGGATACATCTCCCATTTTACGCTGTAACTTTTTTCAAAAAAGCCAAAAACCACCTCAAGCGAGAATCATTCTTTTTTACAAATTTTAGTAGTTTTTTCAAATTTTGCCATTTCCATCAACATTTTCTAAAGTGATAATTTAAAATACGTTGATGGAAACATGATGATTCTTGTCCTCCAGGAAACATGGTGTAAGGGTTCTCCTAGTGGTTGTCCAATAGGCTACAGAAAAATTATTGACCCATCCACCAAATTAAAATGAGTCGCTCAGGGGAGAGAATCAGGAGGAATAATAATTTGGTACAAATCTGAATATACCAATTCAATAGAATTAATCAAAAGAGGTCAATTTTATATCAGCTGACAAATACATATTCATTGCCCCCACTTACATTCCAGACTGAAAGTTGTCATGCAACACGGTCTCACGGCAGTTCGTGAAATTGTCACGTTATTTTTAATCTATTGTTTCGTGTACAACAACACATTTATCTTGTTTTTATCGTGGTGGCCAGCACAAAATGGGAACCATCTATACGGAGGTTGGGTTTAGGAAAAGATTAACGGGGAAAGCAAACGTCACACCCTGGGACACGGCCGCGGGGGACAAGCGACAATAACGGGACGGTTAACGGAGAAACAAAAGGCCATATGCACGATGCGATCCCCGCCCTCCGGGTCATGACAGTGTGTAAAGTCACTGTGTTTGTGTTTTTTAAGTCAACTGCTTTTAATGTGTCCGCATTCCCCAAAACACAAAACAACACTTCATAAAGTGTCTGTAAGAAGAAGCAGGCACAGAGCCAGAAGTATAAGGAAATAGAATGTCATCCATCAGCAGATTAATGTGTGTCTATTTGGGCAGACATAGCCCGGGACCTCCCTACATAGATGGGGATCTCAATGTTAAACCCAAAATGGGAAATGTAAGCTATAGATGCTCCAATGATCACACCATTTCTGCAGAACAAATATTTGAATATATTCCATTACATAAATCCACTATTGAGGAGACCTGTTGAGGAGGCGCCCGTACCACATCCCAAGTTTAGAGACCTCATTCTGGACTACTATGACAGTTTCAGTCTGAGAGTCTCTGCTGCTAACAAAGTCCAGATTTCTGGGAAATGTGTTTGACTGCAGCTTTTTCACGGATTCTCTGGCCCCTCCTGATCTACGAGGTTCCAATCTCCACCATCGAGGGCTTTGAATGGAGAGTCAGCAGGTTCCTGTGTCTACTTCGAAGCCTGAGCAGCAACGCCCTGTATGACCAGAACAACAAGCTGAAGCTCCCCATCAGCAACCTGAATGAGGAGTTCAAGGTGGGCCGTGCCAGGGAGGTGCTGCAATACATAGAGTCACAAGACCCGAAGGTCTCCCAGGCTGGGATCGAGGTGAGGACAGGGCCTCTCTGCAGGGCCTACAACATCCTGGGCATCATAGGGGGCCAGTAAGCAAAGGGCCATCAAGAAGGTCACGGAGTCAGCAGAAGTTGCATCAAGGTGGCTGTGGATTAGGAGAGGAGAACCGTGGGTGGGGTAGGGCTACCTGGACACAAGCTGGGGCCTGATCAACCCAAGCTGGGTCATCTGGGTGAGAGTGTATGATGCTTGAAAGACCCGAAACACTCTGTGACCCCAGGTAACATCATTGATGATGTGTCCAGGTTGCATCAAGTTGATGTATGTTACAAGCTAATATGACAATATTCCGAATTTGATGCAGGTCATGCAAACAGCATATTCTGTTTGGATATCCCAAAAAAGGCCGGTTTCCAAATTAAGCATTTCCCTATTAGGACATGTGGGGTATGCCGGTATTATTCAAGTTTTAGAAGCATTCTTTTAGATATGTATGCAGCACATGGGGATATGCGTCTCAATCTTTGGCAAAGTTTTTGCCATAGTTTGGGACAGTTTATGGTAGTGGTGGGAAGAAAATGAAACAATGGCAAGCTGTAAAATTTGTAAAAAGGCTGTAAGACACAGTGGTAACACAACAAATAATACAAGCAAATTCCTTCCTGCATTTTAACTTATTAAAAATCCAAAGGTAAAATCACAAAAAACAGAACAAAAAACTTAAGGGTCATGAAAATTCATTCAGATTCAGCAATTTGATGATGCATCCAACTTAATTATTAAAAAGTATCGGAATCATATTAGTATCATTGATACTGGCCCTGTATTTACTTTGAACCGGATTGATACCAAATATTGCAGTATTGCACATTACTAGTTCACGGCCAGTTATGGCCAGCTTATGGCTTTGTGTTGTGGCCTTTGTAGTTGTGTTGAAGCGTTTGCATTTCTATTGAACTGTCTCGAAAACCGCGCTTTGGCTACATTGAAAGCATAACGTATGCGGACTGCAGAATGTACCTTTTAACTGGCTACACCTGCTGCGCACACACTGCGTAGGATTGTGTTAGTCACTAAGGCATGGATATTCCACGGGCCGGGTTCAGACAGATCTGTAGAAATTATGGTTGGGTTCAGGTCAGGCTCGGTCACATCCGCATGATGGCCTGAAGGCATTAAACGTTTAAAATTTAAAACAGCTTCATGGGCGATTTTAGACTTAGATTTCAAGTCCCCCTAAATTTAATCTCGGCACCTCTAAAAAATATAATAATAAAAAGCTTTTTTTAAATAAACAATTACTAAGGGCTTGAAACAGGTTTAATATCCTGTGTTTGTTTTTGATTCATTGATTGATTGATTGATTTCTGGATAAAGACAAATAAAAAACAGTAATCCAAAGGATAACATGCTAAAGTAAAATACTTATTTCCAGCACGGTCCTTGGTGTTTCACATGTAAAACAATATACAAAAAGCAAACAAACCATTATGGAAAGACATACAATATGGAGGAGGAAGTTAAAAAAATATAAACATCACATAAAAAACAAACTAAATGAAAAACTAAAAAATAATAATATAAATGCTACACAAACTCAGCAATTTATCAATAGATATTCACCTTGTTCCATAAAAACTGCTTTACCTGCGTTTAAAAATCCTTCGTGATGATAGGAGTTTTGTAGTAGTAGGCAAACTATTCCATGCCATGATACCAATGTAAAAGAAAGAATATGTTGCTGATGCCATGCACCTGTAACCCAGTCCAGGATTAACAGATGAGTAGTGTTGGCCAATTGGAGGTGGTTGTGCCAGACTCCCACCTTTGGCTGAGTCTCTGTCTGATCTGTCAAAGGGAAATCAGGAGTGCGGTTGTGAAATTTAACATTTGTAGTCCCCAGAGAAGAAGTTGGTTATTTCATGGTGCAGATTAGAACCAAAACTGAAATGTAAGCGTCTAAAATTGCTGAATGTTAGAACATTGTGTCAAATTGGTTGTTATTACTGTGAATTATAAAGTTTCAAGTTTAGTTCCATCATAGTGTTAATACTGTCAAAAAAAGTTAGCTGACGTTGTTGTTCAGTAGCTAGCTCAGAGATTATCGGCTAATAAAATTACTGATTTAGGAGGTGGTTAACACTTTTTGCAGGCATTATATCTGTGTCACAGTCTGATCCTAGACTCGCCCCTGAACAGCTTATTATGTATGGGCCTGTCTCACTTGATGCAAAGGTTCATTTTTGTGATTAAAATAAATTTTAAATATTAACCTAACAAATGGCAGTTTTGGGGGCATGAGATAAAGAGTGCCTTTGTGGCTCTTAACAGACACAAAATGTAATTAAAATGTCTGTGCAACATGAACACAACAACAAGATGTACACAACAACAAGATGCGTTTAGCAACTTAGCCATTGTTTAAATTCACCTACCCTGTTAGCTGCTAGCTGCTGTCTGGCATGAGTGAGTGTGTTCAGCCAGGCTCCGGTAATAATCATCACGCAGCAGTTCCTTGTGTATTTGTAGCAAATAAATCCATTTAGTGTGTGATCCATCTGGCGTTGGTGAGTAGGAGTCTTGTTAGTGTTGATCGTTGTGGTTTCCTTAGCTGGGCTAGCAGGCCCGGCCGGCGTCCTTCCTTCTGCTTCCTCTCCGACAACAATCCAACGAACACCCACTGGTCTGGTGGATGTCCTCCAGAAGAGCGTGCATGCATTCGTGGCAAAAAAAATAAATATTTTATTTCACCCTCAAAAATAGGTAATTGGTAATAGTAATAGTGGTTATGACCATATAAGTGACTATGTAACTACGTGGAAATGGAGCAAATTATGTTTGTGCCTTGTACAGTAAAATAATGTAACAGACGGCTAGCTGTAGTCTTGCGCTGAAGTCCCGTGGGAATTCAGTTGTAGAAGGAAAAAGATAAAAAGTGTGCAGGTTGGAGCGTAGTGTGTGAAGAGTGAAGAGTGGAGGTGTTCACAAGGGAAGAAGCTTGGAGTAACGCAGGGGTGGCTAACTAGTCCAGCATAAAGAGCCAAAAACAAAAACAGCGGCTTACAGTTCTAATGACAGTCATAATACAAAGCAGAACAGTTTTATAGGTTTCTTTCTTACCTAGACTGACTCAATGGGAAACTTGGTAGTCTTTGTTATCCACATGCCTTTTCAGGTCTGGCTTGTACTCAGTTGTGGCCACTCGAAGCAACTCTTTGACGTGTGTGTCTCTTTGACGTGTGTGTCGGTAAGAACAGAACGATGTTTTGACTTTACTTGTTTCAGTGTAGAAAACACTGATTCACAGACATAAGTTGCTGCAAACATTGACATTAGCTTGAGTGCAGCCTGTTTAACATTGGGATATTTGTCTGTGGGCACTGTTTTCCAGAACTCTGTGGTTCCTTCTCTCAACACAGATTTCAGTCTGTCATCCTCACAAACTTCAATCATCCCCAACTGGGACGCTGCTTCATTTGTCACTAAAGGGGCTTTCAAACAGTCAGATTCAGCAGTGAAAGGGTTAATGAGGAAGGTGATCTGTGGCCGTTTTTTCCTCAGGTTGCAGAATCTGTCCTCAAAACTCTGCTGCAGATTTTCAACCAGTGTTGCATAGCATGCAGTGCTCCTTTGTACGACCTCAGCTGCTCCTCCACTTGCCTTCAACAAGAAGGGGAAATGTGTGAGCTCTCTGTTTTGAAGATGGGTCTGGAATAGCTTAACACTTTGCACCAGGTCAGGCAGCATTTTTAATTTTCCTTGCAGATCTACATTCAGTTTGTTCAGATGATGCAGCATGTCGACCAGAAACCCCAAATCTGAAATCCACTGGGGGTCATGTAGCTGAGGATATTCCTTATGTTTCTCTCCCAGAAACAGCTTCACTGGGTTCAACATTTCAAAAGAGTGTGAAAGCATGTAACCTCTTGAAAGCCATCTCACAGTGCAGTGGAAAAGCAGATCACTGGGAAAGTCCTCATCAAGTTCCGCTATGAGGTTTTTTAACTGTCTGTGATTGAGAGCATGAGTGTGAATAAAATTCACAATTTCTAGCACTGGTTTCATGACGTGGTCCAAGTTCAGCTTCTTAGACACCAGATGCTCTTGATTGATAATGCAGTGAAATGTCCAAAAATCCGGGAAACGGTCATCAGCTTTACACAGCCCAACAAGGCCATTTGCAGCTCCTAACATAGCTGGCGCACCATCTGTGGCTATTGCTGTCAGTTTTGACAACTGCAAATTTGCCTTCTCAGCAACAGTCATGAGTGTCTCTTTCAGGTCGATGCCACGGGTCCTGTCTTTTAACGGCACAATGTCAAGGAGCTCTTCCTTAATGATGCAGTCTTCTGACACTGACCGTACAAATATTGCCAACTGAGGCTTATCTTGAATGTCACAACTGTCATCCAAAGCAATGCTGAAATACAGGTATTTCTTAAGGTCCGTATGTAACTGTGTTTCAATGGACTTGTTAATATCCGATATTCTCTGTTCAACTGTGTGCCGTGACAGCTGCAGGTCTGACACAGACCGCTTTAAATTGTCATTTTCAGGCGCGAGGATAGCAATGACATCTTTGAGACATGTCTTCACAAAGTCCCCTTCACTCTATGGCTTTTTGGCACGAGCAATGTTCCATGCTACCTGATATGATGCTAACGTGACAGTCTCTGAGTGCTTTTGGGGAAATCCTGGGCGATGTTAGCATGGATTGAGGTGAAATGGCGCTCCAGGTTTGATGCTTTAAAATGCGATAGCAAAGTCTCGCAAATCAAGCAGAAAGGCTTCCCACTTCGTTCCACGAAAAAATACAGTTCCTCCCACTCAGATAAAAAAAATCCTGAGCTACTCTTCATATTTGCGCTTAGCTTTACTTTTCCCTCCTGACTTTGCCATTATTCACTCACTCACTAGCAGCACCTTCCCTGCATTGTCAATAGACAACATACAACTAGCTACTTTAAACAAACCACATAGTTACCGTCCTATGATGTTACCGACCAATGCGATACGAAACGCGAAAGGGTCCATATATATAAATATATACACAGTATATATTTTTTTTTCCTTTTATTTTTAAGTCAGCGCCCAGCCACTCACTAAGAGCCTCACAGGAGCGGGCAAAGAGCCACATGCGGCTCACGAGCCGCAGGTTCGCCACCCCTGTAACGCAACTATGGAGCTAGAGCTAGCCTTCAGTAACTATTACTGTACAAGAAACATCATTTGGCCCGTTTCCATGTAGTTACATAGTTACTTATATGATCATAACCACTAAAGTTCTCAATTACCTATTTTTGAGGGGGGGAATAAACTTCAAAATGTTGCCGTGAAAGCATGAACAGTCCTGGAGTTGTATAAGGGCCCTGTTTATGTTTCACCAACATTTTAATTGTGTTATGTGTCTGTTAAGAGGCACTCTTTATCTTATGCCCCCAAAACTGCTGTTTTAGTTAATGCAAGAATGATGTCCCTGCTTCTATCCATGGACTGTAAAACTACAGCTATCTTCAACCAATACTTATATTTCACATCCTAGACACATCTGGCATTGTAAAAGATCATATCAAGGACTTTATTCCACCATCAAGCGTGATAATCCTGGAACAGGCCTGCGTGTTTGAGCCATTAGTCAGTATGATACAGTCGGTCTGACTCAGAGGGGTCATATAGCAGCGAGCTTCTCTTTTACCCTCCTTGAATCCACTTTCCCTCTCTCCCTGCTGTTTACCTCTCCTCACCACCTCATGTGTCCTGTAACAGATCCTGTTTTCCGGATGATTGCTTTCAAAAGGGAAGTTTGTCCTCAGACAACATGAAACTAAACAGAAAGATGGAGAGATCAGGTTACCTCTGCCTGCTTGTGTTGTTACAGCACATTTGACGATGTTCATCACTCATTCTTTTGTTTACTTTTCATGCAGTTCATTCATCCATGTGATCCATTTGTGGACATACCCATGGGCGTAAATCTCATCTAACAGTTGGGCAATAAATAATACATTTCTGAAGAGCAATTTTTGAAGGGCACACAAATAATACAGCCACAATTATACTTATAGAGGATATGTGTACACAGAGGAAAGCCTTAATACTATCACTAGTGTAGCATGGAGACTGTACCATTATCCTTCTTATCACTGTTTCTCTTGATTCAATAAAAAAGCTGACGAAATAGACCAAAATATTCTTCATTAAAACCATTTATTTTTAAGTTTAAAAGCACGACACAAAAATACCTTAAGACATAATGACTTATTTTCAAATGGTGTCCCCATATAAAATAAATATAATACTTTTGTACACTTGTTACATTAGTTGATCAAAATGTAAATTAGTGAGCCACTGGAAAAGCTCATCTGCTGACCCTGACAGCCACACACCTCCAACATTATTAACTAAGCTCAACACACTAACCTGAGACTCTCCACCTGACTGTCCCTGGTCTCCCTGAGACTCTCCACCTGACTGTCCCTGGTCTCCCTGAGACTCTCCACCTGACTGTCCCTGGTCTCCTGAGACTCTCCACCTGACTGTCCCTGGTCTACCTGAGACTACCACCTGACTGTCCCTGGTCCCTGGACTCTCCACCTGACTGTCCCTGGTCTCCCTGAGACTCTCCACCTGACTGTCCCTGGTCTCCTGAGACTCTCCACCTGACTGTCCCTGGTCTCCTGAGACTCTCCACCTGACTGTCCCTGGTCTCCCTGAGACTCACCTGTCCCTGGTCTCCCACCTGTCCCTGGTCTCCCTGAGACTCTCCACCTGACTGTCCCTGGTCTACCTGAGACTCTCCACCTGACTGTCCCTGGTCTCCTGAGACTCTCCACCTGACTGTCCCTGGTCTCCTGAGACTCTCCACCTGACTGTCCCTGGTCCCTGGAGACTCTCCACCTGACTGTCCCTGGTCTCCCTCAGACTCTCCACCTGACTGTCCCTGGTCTACCTGAGACTACACCTGACTGTCCCTGGTCTCCCTGAGACTCTCCACCTGACTGTCCCTGGTCTCCCTGAGACTCTCCACCTGACTGTCCCTGGTCTCCCTCAGACTCTCCACCTGACTGTCCCTGGTCTACCTGAACCTACACCCTGACTGTCCCTGGTCTCCCTGAGACTCTCCACCTGACTGTCCCTGGTCTACCTGAACCTACACCTGACTGTCCCTGGTCTCCCTCAGACTCTCCACCAGATTGTCCCTGGTCTCCCTCAGACTCTCCACCTGACTGTCCCTGGTCTCCCTGAGACTCTCCACCTGACTGTCCCTGGTCTCCCTGTCCCACAGTGCTTTCTGTCTCCATTGCCTGTGACATAGTGCCCCTAGTATTTCCATAAACACCCATTCTTATAAAGATGTTACCAAATTGTCTCGATATGAGGACTTATTGTACTTTCTTGGCGTTTTGGTGTAGGCCTACTGAAAAAGGAACATATGTCTGTTTTTCTTTTCTCTGTCATTTTCTCTGGGCTACAACAACACAAATCGTTACTGTCAGATGTCTAAATATGAGTTAGTTTCATAGGTTCACCACATGGTCATATTATAATTATAAAATGATCTTGCATCCTCCACATATTCGTCTGGGACAGAGGATATGTATTTAACTACAACAAACCCACTAATCAGCAACGTAACATCACATTGAGCAAAACACAGCTGTAGATCTTCAAGATTAACCCTAATATCAGTTTACACACATAATGTTAGCCTTATCGCCGTGTAAACGCTAGTTGTAGTGAGTGCATTTATATCCAACAAGCTATTAAACAAGCTAGGTAACGTTACATTATATTACACTAAGATAGGAAACTTTTTTGTCATAACTAATTTATGAAATACTCAGCGTCATTTCAATTTGAGAAAAGAACAACTTCATCCGATGTTAATGTGAATAAAATAGTCTTGAACAGCCTACTTACTAACTTACTAACTGCAACCTTAAATCTCTCCCTGCATAACATTACTGTAGCGATATGTAGACACCAACACACAAGTATAATCTTCAGGCCACTTATGTTGTCTGCAGTGGAATCTCTGCGTGGAGCCTCCACACAACCATAAATACTGCTTTAAAAACCTGAATCATTCCCATGGGGAACACCAATGTCTTTACAAAATGTTCTGACAACATGTGAAAACGTGAAAGCATGAACAGTCCTGGAGTTGTATAAGGGCCCTGTTTATGTTTCACCGACATTTTAATTGTGTTTTGTGTCTGTTAAGAGGCACTCTTTATCTTATACCCCCAAAACTGCTGTTTTAGTTAATGCAAGAATGATGTCCCTGCTTCTATCCATGGACTGTAAAACTATAGCTATCTTCAACCAATACTTATATTTCACATCCTAGACACATCTGGCATTGTAAAAGATCATATCAAGGACTTTATTCCACCATCAAGCGTGATAATCCTGGAACAGGCCTGCGTGTTTGAGCCATTAGTCAGTATGATACAGTCGGTCTGACTCAGAGGGGTCATATAGCAGCGAGCTTCTCTTTTACCCTCCTTGAATCCACTTTCCCTCTCTCCCTGCTGTTTACCTCTCCTCACCACCTCATGTGTCCTGTAACAGATCCTGTTTTCCGGATGATTGCTTTCAAAAGGGAAGTTTGTCCTCAGACAGCATGAAACTAAACAGAAAGATGGAGAGATCAGGTTACCTCTGCCTGCTTGTGTTGTTACAGCACATTTGACGATGTTCATCACTCATTCTTTTGTTTACTTTTCATGCAGTTCATTCATCCATGTGATCCATTTGTGGACATACCCATGGGCGTAAATCTCATCTAACAGTTGGGCAATAAATAATACATTTCTGAAGAGCAATTTTTGAGGGGCACACAAATAATACAGCCACAATTATACTTGTAGAGGATATGTGTACACAGAGGAAAGCCTTAATACTGTCAATAGTGTAGCATGGAGACTGTACCATTATCCTTCTTATCACGGTTTCTCTTGATTCAATGAAAAAGCTGACTAAATAGACCAAAATATTTTTCATTAAAACCATTTATTTTTAAGTTTAAAAGCACAACACAAAAATACCTTAAAACATAATGACTTATTTTGAAATGGTCTCCACATATAAAATAAATATAATACTTTTGTACACTTGTAAAATTAGTTGATCAAAATGTAAATTAGTGAGCCACTGGAAAAGCTCATCTGCTAACCCTGACAGCCACACACCTCCAACATTATTAACTAAGCTCAACACACTAACCTGAGACTCTCCACCTGACTGTCCCTGGTCTCGCTGAGACTCTCCACCTGACTGTCCCTGGTCTCCCTGAGACTCTCCACCTGACTGTCCCTGGTCTCCCTGAGACTCTCCACCTGACTGTCCCTGGTCTACCTGAGACTACACCTGACTGTCCCTGGTCTCCCTGAGACTCTCTACCTGACTGTCCCTGGTCTCCCTGAGACTCTCCACCTGACTGTCCCTGGTCTACCTGAGACTACACCTGACTGTCCCTGGTCTCCCTGAGACTCTCCACCTGACTGTCCCTGGTCTACCTGAGACTACACCTGACTGTCCCTGGTCTCCCTGAGACTCTCCACCTGACTGTCCCTGGTCTACCTGAGACTCTCCACCTGACTGTCCCTGGTCTCCCTGAGACTCTCCACCTGACTGTCCCTGGTCTACCTGAGACTCTCCACCTGACTGTCCCTGGTCTCCCTGAGACTCTCCACCTGACTGTCCCTGGTCTCCCTCAGACTCTCCACCTGACTGTCCCTGGTCTACCTGAGACTACACCTGACTGTCCCTGGTCTCCCTGAGACTCTCCACCTGACTGTCCCTGGTCTCCCTGAGACTCTCCACCTGACTGTCCCTGGTCTCCCTCAGACTCTCCACCTGACTGTCCCTGGTCTACCTGAACCTACACCTGACTGTCCCTGGTCTCCCTGAGACTCTCCACCTGACTGTCCCTGGTCTACCTGAACCTACACCTGACTGTCCCTGGTCTCCCTCAGACTCTCCACCAGATTGTCCCTGGTCTCCCTCAGACTCTCCACCTGACTGTCACTGGTCTCCCTGAGACTCTCCACCTGACTGTCCCTGGTCTCCCTGAGACTCTCCACCTGACTGTCCCTGGTCTCCCTGTCCCACAGTGCTTTCTGTCTCCATTGCCTGTGACATAGTGCCCCTAGTATTTCCATAAACACCCATTCTTATAAAGATGTTACCAAATTGTCTCGATATGAGGACTTATTGTACTTTCTTGGCGTTTTGGTGTAGGCCTACTGAAAAAGGAACATATGTCTGTTTTTCTTTTCTCTGTCATTTTCTCTGGGCTACAACAACACAAATCGTTACTGTCAGATGTCTAAATATGAGTTAGTTTCATAGGTTCACCACATGGTCATATTATAATTATAAAATGATCTTGCATCCTCCACATATTCGTCTGGGACAGAGGATATGTATTTAACTGCAACAAACCCACTAATCAGCAACGTAACATCACATTGAGCAAAACACAGCTGTAGATCTTCAAGATTAACCCTAATATCAGTTTACACACATAATGTTAGCCTTATCGCCGTGTAAACGCTAGTTGTAGTGAGTGCATTTATATCCAACAAGCTATTAAACAAGCTAGGTAACGTTACATTATATTACACTAAGATAGGAAACTTTTTTGTCATAACTAATTTATGAAATACTCAGCGTCATTTCAATTTGAGAAAAGAACAACTTCATCCGATGTTAATGTGAATAAAATAGTCTTGAACAGCCTACTTACTAACTTACTAACTGCAACCTTAAATCTCTCCCTGCATAACATTACTGTAGCGATATGTAGACACCAACACACAAGTATAATCTTCAGGCCACTTATGTTGTCTGCAGTGGAATCTCTGCGTGGAGCCTCCACACAACCATAAATACTGCTTTAAAAACCTGAATCATTCCCATGGGGAACACCAATGTCTTTACAAAATGTTCTGACAACATGTGAAAACGTGAAAGCATGAACAGTCCTGGAGTTATATAAGGGCCCTGTTTATGTTTCACCGACATTTTAATTGTGTTATGTGTCTGTTAAGAGGCACTCTTTATCTTATGCCCCCAAAACTGCTGTTTTAGTTAATGCAAGAATGATGTCCCTGATTCTATACATGGACTGTAAAACTATAGCTATCTTCAACCAATACTTATATTTCACATCCTAGACACATCTGGCATTGTAAAAGATCATATCAAGGACTTTATTCCACCATCAAGCGTGATAATCCTGGAACAGGCCTGCGTGTTTGAGCCATTAGTCAGTATGATACAGTCGGTCTGACTCAGAGGGGTCATATAGCAGCGAGCTTCTCTTTTACCCTCCTTGAATCCACTTTCCCTCTCTCCCTGCTGTTTACCTCTCCTCACCACCTCATGTGTCCTGTAACAGATCCTGTTTTCCGGATGATTGCTTTCAAAAGGGAAGTTTGTCCTCAGACAACGTGAAACTAAACAGAAAGATGGAGAGATCAGGTTACCTCTGCCTGCTTGTGTTGTTACAGCACATTTGACGATGTTCATCACTCATTCTTTTGTTTGCTTTTCATGCAGTTCATTCATCCATGTGATCCATTTGTGGACATACCCATGGGCGTAAATCTCATCTAACAGTTGGGCAATAAATAATACATTTCTGAAGAGCAATTTTTGAGGGGCACACAAATAATACAGCCACAATTATACTTATAGAGGATATGTGTACACAGAGGAAAGCCTTAATACTATCACTAGTGTAGCATGGAGACTGTACCATTATCCTTCTTATCACTGTTTCTCTTGATTCAATGAAAAAGCTGACTAAATAGACCAAAATATTCTTCATTAAAACCATTTATTTTTAAGTTTAAAAGCACAACACAAAAATACCTTAAAACATAATGACTTATTTTGAAATGGTCTCCACATATAAAATAAATATAATACTTTTGTACACTTGTAAAATTAGTTGATCAAAATGTAAATTAGTGAGCCACTGGAAAAGCTCATCTGCTAACCCTGACAGCCACACACCTCCAACATTATTAACTAAGCTCAACACACTAACCTGAGACTCTCCACCTGACTGTCCCTGGTCTCCCTGAGACTCTCCACCTGACTGTCCCTGGTCTCCCTGAGACTCTCCACCTGACTGTCCCTGGTCTACCTGAGACTCTCCACCTGACTGTCCCTGGTCTACCTGAGACTCTCCACCTGACTGTCCCTGGTCTCCCTGAGACTCTCCACCTGACTGTCCCTGGTCTACCTGAGACTACACCTGACTGTCCCTGGTCTCCATGAGACTCTCCACCTGACTGTCCCTGGTCTCCCTAAGACTCTCCACCTGACTGTCCCTGGTCTACCTGAGACTCTCCACCTGACTGTCCCTGGTCTCCCTGAGACTACACCTGACTGTCCCTGGTCTCCCTAAGACTCTCCACCTGACTGTCCCTGGTCTACCTGAGACTCTCCACCTGACTGTCCCTGGTCTCCTGAGACTACACCTGACTGTCCCTGGTCTCCCTGAGACTACACCTGACTGTCCCTGGTCTACCTGAACCTACACCTGACTGTCCCTGGTCTCCCTGAGACTCTCCACCTGACTGTCCCTGGTCTCTCTGAGACTCTCCACCTGACTGTCCCTGGTCTACCTGAACCTACACCTGACTGTCCCTGGTCTCCCTGAGACTCTCCACCTGACTGTCCCTGGTCTACCTGAGACTCTCCACCTGACTGTCCCTGGTCTACCTGAGACTCTCCACCTGACTGTCCCTGGTCTACCTGAACCTACACCTGACTGTCCCTGGTCTCCCTGAGACTCTCCACCTGACTGTCCCTGGTCTACCTGAGACTCTCCACCTGACTGTCCCTGGTCTACCTGAACCTACACCTGACTGTCCCTGGTCTCCCTGAGACTCTCCACCTGACTGTCCCTGGTCTCCCTGAGACTCTCTACCTGACTGTCCCTGGTCTCCCTGAGACTCTCCACCTGACTGTCCCTGGTGTCCCTGTCCCACAGTGCTTTCTGTCTCCTTTGCCTGTGACATAGTGACGTTAGTATTTCCATAAACACCCAGATCAAAAAAGATCATATCAAGGACTTTATTCCACCATCAAGCGTGATAATCCTGGAACAGGCCTGCGTGTTTGAGCCATTAGTCAATATGATACAGTCGGTCTGACTCAGAGGAGTCATATAGCATCGAGCTTCTCTTTTACCCTCCTTGAATCCACTTTCCCTCTCTCCCTGCTGTTTACCTCTCCTCACCACCTCATGTGTCCTGTAACAGATCCTGTTTTCCGGATGATTGCTTTCAAAAGGGAAGTTTGTCCTCAGACAACGTGAAACTAAACAGAAAGATGGAGAGATCAGGTTACCTCTGCCTGCTTGTGTTGTTACAGAACATTTGACGATGTTCATCACTCATTCTTTTGTTTGCTTTTCATGCAGTTCATTCATCCATGTGATCCATTTGTGGACATACCCATGGGCGTAAATCTCATCTAACAGTTTAGCAAGAAATAATACATTTCTGAAGAGCAATTTTGAAGGGCACACAAATAATACAGCCACAAATATACTTATAGAGGATATGCACAGAGGAAAGCCTTAATACTATCACTAGTGTAGCATGGAGACTGTACCATTATCCTTATCACTGTTTCTCTTGATTAAATGAAAAAGCTGACTAAATAGACCAAAATATTCTTCATTAAAACCATTTATTTTTAAGTTTAAAAGCACAACACAAAAATACCTTAAAACATAATGACTTATTTTGAAATGGTGTCCCCATATAAAATAAATACAATACTTTTGTACACTTGTTAAATTAGTTGATCAAAATGTAAATTAGTGAGCCACTGGAAAAGCTCATCTGCTAACCCTGACAGCCACACACCTCCAACATTATTAACTAAGCTCAACACACTTACCTGAGACTCTCGACCTGGCTGTCCCTGGTCTCCCTCAGACTCTCCACCTGACTGTCCCTGGTCTCCCTGAAACTCTCGACCTGGCTGTCCCTGGTCTCCCTGATACTCACCACCTGACTGTCCCTGGTCTCCCTGAGACTCTCCACCTGACTGTCCCTGGTCTACCTGAGACTCTCCACCTGACTGTCCCTGATCTACCTGAGACTCTCCACCTGACTGTCCCTGGTCTCCCTGAAACTCTCCACCTGACTGTCCCTGGTCTCCCTGAAACTCTCCACCTGGCTGTCCCTGGTCTCCCTCAGACTCTCCACCTGACTGTCCCTGGTCTCCCTCAGACTCTCCACCTGACTGTCCCTGGTCTCCCTGAGACTCTCCACCTGACTGTCCCTGGTCTACCTGATACTCACCACCTGACTTTTCCTGGTCTCCCTGAGACTCTCCACCTGACTGTCCCTGATCTACCTGAGACTCTCCACCTGACTGTCCCTGGTCTACCTGAGACTCTCCACCTGACTGTCCCTGGTCTCCCTGAAACTCTCCACCTGGCTGTCCCTGGTCTCCCTCAGACTCTCCACCTGACTGTCCCTGGTCTCCCTCAGACTCTCCACCTGACTGTCCCTGGTCTCCCTGAGACTCTCCACCTGACTGTCCCTGGTCTCCCTGAGACTCTCCACCTGACTGTCCCTGGTCTACCTGAGACTCTCCACCTGACTGTCCCTGGTCTACCTGAGACTCTCCACCTGACTGTCCCTGGTCTACCTGTCCCTCAGGTCTTTCTGTCTCCTTTGCCTGTAACATAGTGCCCCTAGTATTTCCATAAACACCCATTCTTATAATGATGTTACCAAATTGTCTCGATATGAGGACTTATTGTACTTTCTTGGCGTTTTGGTGTAGGCTACTGAAAAAGGAACATATGTCTGTTTTTCTTTTCTCTGTCATTTTCTCTGGGCAACAACAACACAAATCTGTACTGTCAGATGTCTAAATATGAGTTAGTTTCATAGGTTCACCACATGGTCATATTATAATTATAAAATGATC
Source organism: Perca flavescens (assembly GCF_004354835.1). Taxonomy (NCBI): domain Eukaryota; kingdom Metazoa; phylum Chordata; class Actinopteri; order Perciformes; family Percidae; genus Perca; species Perca flavescens. Next base: position 34,433,314 of record NC_041343.1, on the reverse strand, counting down.
TTGCATCCTCCACATATTCGTCTGGGACAGAGGATATATATTTAACTGCAGCAAACCCACTAATCAGCAACGTAACATCACATTGAGCAAAACACAACTGTAGATCTTCAAGATTAACCCTAATATCAGTTTACACACATAATGTTAGCCTTATCGCCGTGTAAACGCTAGTTGTAGTGGGTGCATTTCTACCCAACAAGCTATTAAACAAGCTAGGTAACGTTACATTATATTACACTAAGATAGCAAACTTTTTTGTCATAACTATTTTATGAAATACTCGTCATTTCAATTTGAGAAAAGAACAACTTCATCCAATGTTAATGTGAGTAAAATAGTCTTGAACAGCCTACTTACTAACTTACTAACTGCAACCTTAAATCTCTCCCTGCATAACATTACTGTAGCGATATGTAGACACCAACACACAAGTATAATCTTCAGGCCACTTATGTTGTCTACAGTGGAATCTCTGCGTGGAGCCTCCACACAACCATAAATACTGCTTTAAAAACCTGAATCATTCCCATGGGGAACACCAATGTCTTTACAAAATGTTCTGACAACATGTGAAAACGTGAAAGCATGAACAGTCCTGGAGTTATATAAGGGCCCTGTTTATGTTTCACCAACATTTTAATTGTGTTTTGTGTCTGTTAAGTGGCACTCTTTATCTTATGCCCCCAAAACTGCTGTTTTAGCTAATGCAAGAATAATGTCCCTGCTTCTATCCATGGACTGTAAAACTATAGCTATCTTCAACCAATACTTATATTTCACATCCTAGACACATCTGGCATTGTAAAAGATCATATCAAGGACTTTATTCCACCATCAAGCGTGATAATCCTGGAACAGGCCTGCGTGTTTGAGCCATTAGTCAATATGATACAGTCGGTCTGACTCAGAGGAGTCATATAGCAGCGAGCTTCTCTTTTACCCTCCTTGAATCCACTTTCCCTCCCTCTCTGCTGTTTACCTCTCCTCACCACCTCATGTGTCCTGTAACAGATCCTGTTTTCTGGATTATTGCTTTCAAAAGGGAAGTTTGTCCTCAGACAACGTGAAACTAAACAGAAAGATGGAGAGATCAGGGGCCTGTTTCACAAAACCAAGATAAGGGATTAAGCCGGGATTTCCAGGTTATCCTGGATGAATTTAGCCTTGACTCGGTTTCACGAAAGCAGAGGCACATAAATCACCATGGAGATTTATTCTGTGCAGCTAGCCTGGTCCCGACCAGGCTAACATCCAGGATTTATTTAATCCTGGAGCCTTTTCTGTTCACTCAGCAGTGGTTTTACCCTTTTGTTATCAGCCTGGATTAAAATACAACAGGTGCATATTGCTGTTCATTTAAGTACTGTTATTATTTAAAGTTGTGACCATTATTTTTTTTTATAATTATAAATTTGTCCTTGTTACTTTTATATTGCTGTATGAAGACTGCTGTTCATATTGTTGTAAGAATGTATGAATATATTATGGCAGTTGTTGAGATAATTAGAAAAGGCTGATAAAATTTCAAATGAGTTTTAAATGAAGTCTGTTACTAAGGACAATACATACAATGCTGTACATTTCTATAGTTCCCCAATGCACCTTAAATTATTTTAGTTTATAATTTCTTTTTTTATTCTTTAACAATAAGGATCATGTTTGTTCTGCTTCCATGTGCATTGTATTTGGCATTCTTAGCACACAATTTGTGTTGTCCAGTAAACTGGGACTATAATTTGGGAGGATTGTACAATTTTAAGAACATATCCTAACTGTACAATCCTCCCAAATTATAGACTTAGTTCACTGGATCAGTAACTATCTAGTGATGTAGGCTACTGTACATTCATGTAACAACAGGGAGAGGACACCTTAATGGTTTTTTGACCTTATATTTTTGCCTGGGGGAAATAACTGATGAATATACTCTGTTCCATTCATGTTTATAGTGTGCATGGAATTTATCACTTTATTATCTTTATAGTTTCTAGATTTTACAGTGCAATTTCTTCAGTGTCTTTATTTTCTATGTCCACATATACCAGGGAGCAAGGCATATAATATGTAGAGAAGGAAACTCGTCCTCTATAAAAAATAAAAAAACGCGACAGATAATAGCGGACCGACTAAATGATAGTCTAAAAATATACATTTATGAACTACTGCTCTTAAATGAAACCATTCAATGTGTCACTTGTCATTTGCAAAAACGAACACCTGTACACTTTGCATTAAAAGCGAGTAGTGGAAGTTAATATGACTCAGGAAATTAATATTTAGCCAATGAGAGAGAGGGAGGAACAGAGTGAAAGAGATATTTACGCTTCATATTCTAGCGTTATAGAAAATTGATCTTCATGGTAAATTTCCTGAGTAACATTATCTTCTGCTTACTTTTAAGGCAAAGAGTAAAATTGTTAATTTGTGCAAATGATTAGTAGCCTAATCCTTGAATGGTCTGATTATGATGGTTTCCATTCAGAGCAGAGGTCAGTTAATGTTTATATTTAGTCTGCTTACGCATTCAGTCGGTCCGTGATCGTCTGCTGCTTTCTCTCTGTTTCAGTACAGCGGCCGTGTTATTTTCTTTTTATTCAAATAATGTGTTTCACGTCATCATACTTCCACAAGAAGCTGCTGCTCACTCTGTATAAAGTAGCCTATGTACGATGCGTATTCTCCATTTTGGCATCAGTAAATCTGTGATCGACCTCGCGGTCTTTTGAGGAAAGCCGTGGTCGCGCATCTATCTGAATTAGTTCAGCCTGGCTCGACCTAGTCTCTCCTCCTCAGCTCCTAGTCTCTCCTCCTCAGCTCCTAGTCTCTCCTCCTCAGCTCCTAGTCTCTCCTCCTCAGCCTGGCTCCTCAGCCTCCTCTCTCCTCCTCAGTCTCCCTCCTCAGCTCCTAGTCTCTCCTCCTCAGCTCCTAGTCTCTCCTCCTCAGCTCCTAGTCTCTCCTCCTCAGCTCCTAGTCTCTCCTCCTCAGCTCCTAGTCTCTCCTCCTCAGCCTGGCTTGGCCTTCGTGAAACGCACTAAGCCAGGATGCACAGATTAGACTAGGTCAAGCCTCGCTTTATCAGTTATCCTGGATTTATATATTCTGCTTTTGTGAAACAGGCCCCTGGTCGCCTCCTGTATTGTTTCAGTGCATTTGACAATGTTTATCATTCTTTTGTTTTCTCTTAATGCAGTTCATTCTTCCATGTAATCCATTTCTGGACATACCACGAGATGGATAAATGGTGTACACAATGCCCTCCAGATGAAAATAATGATGCAAACAATTACTATTGAAAAAAAAAATCTATTTTGTTAGAAAGTTTGTCTGTTTTCCAGTAATATCTGACATTCTCAACCGGTTCTCACTCTTAACTTGTCAAAGACGGCGGCTTGGTCAGTGGCCCCCAGTCTGATACCGACACCCTTGAGTGTCTGTATGAGACAACCTGGGCTCACAGAGTCACAACTGCTCGACCACGTTGCTGGAAGATAAAGTAGAATGATATATACTGCTATGATGTTGAATTTGATTATCTGATTTCAATAAGTTAAAGTTGAAACAAACAGATTAAAGAAATGCTCACAGATGTAATTGCAATGATATATTTTTATTTGATTAAAAGGACGGAAACAAGAGAGAATCAGAAGGTTTAATCAATTCAAAATTTGAAAAAAAAGATTCCTGTTGACAATTATTACTTATCGTTATTTGGATGCAGATGAAATCTGATCAAATCAATGAAGTGCTGTGAAGACTTGTTTAAGACAAGAAAAACCTGTGTGACTATCACAGAGCTGCTGTTTCTGTCCTACATGGTGAACAGAAGATGTCCACTGAAGGTGGTGTGGTGACTTGCATTGTCATACACCATAGCGTTAGCCATCAGATTCACAAACACAACATCTTCCACCTCCAGCAACAGCACAACAGCTTTAGAAGAACTCATAAAACCAGCTGCCTGCTTCTCGTATGCCGACAAAACATTCTGTGAGTTCTTGACCAAAATAGCCCCTGAAGCGTGGCTGTTGTCTCCATATGCACCGACCGTCCACTCAAAGTGGTACGCTCCTCTCACCGGGGCAGTGAACCGACCTGTTGGAAGTTTGTTTTTGTCATTTTAAATGGAAAATGAAAAAAGAATGTTTCAACAGCAACATACAAGTGGAATATATTAGGGGTGCACAATATATCACATCTCTGAAACTGGTCCAGTATTAAACCAGAACCGAGCTGTAATGTAACCCTACAGGACTAATGTTCAGCAGCAGTTAGAGTCACTAAAAGTTCTGTTGTTGCTGCTGAGAGACTCAGATTATTATTCTAAGTGTCTGACAACATTATGGGATGGATCCCTACAGAGATAGGCATTTTAGTGAAAGAGTAAGATCCTTTTAGTTTAACATGGAACAGCCCCGAAATCACCAAACCCACCAGACTCCATGTAAATAATCAGGACTTTTATCATCGTAAAACACACTTCATTCAAAGTGGAAAGAAAAAGAATGAAACTACCAAAAGCCATCTTGGTTCATCTTTCCTCTGTTCCAACAATCACCACTCTGGTTTGGTTGAAATTAACCATTTACATGTGGAGATATGCTGGCTCTATACAAGCTAAAAGTCCTGATTATTTAAATGGAGTCTGGTGGATATATGCTGGCTCTATACACGCTAAAAGTCCTGATTATTTACATGGAGTCTGGTGGAGATATGCTGGCTCTATACACGCTAAAAGTCCTGATTATTTACATGGAGTCTGGTGGAAATATGCTGGCTCTATACATGCTAAAAGTCCTGATTATTTACATGGAGTCTGGTGGAAATATGCTGGCTCTATACATGCTAAAAGTCCTGATTATTTACATGGAGTCTGGTGGAAATATGCCTCTAATTACCTTTATTTACATGGAGTCTGGTGGAGATATTCTGGCTCTATACACGCTAAAAGTCCTGATTATTTACATGGAGTCTGGTGGAAATATGCTGGCTCTATACATGCTAAAAGTCCTGATTATTTACATGGAGTCTGGTGGAGATATGCTGGCTCTATACACGCTAAAAGTCCTGATTATTTACATGGAGTCTGGTGGAGATATGCTGGCTCTATAAACGCTAAAAGTCCTGATTATTTACATGGAGTCTGGTGGAAATATGCTGGCTCTATACACGCTAAAAGTCCTGATTATTTACATGGAGACTGGTGGAGTTTGGTGATGGTGATTTTGGGGCTGTTTAATGTTAAACTAAAAGGATCTTACTCTTTAACTAAAAGCTCTATCTCTGTAGGGATCCATCCCATAATGTTGTCAGACACTTAGAATAATCTATTATTTATGGGATCCTCTAAATGTTTTGCTGAAAAGAAAGACATTACTTTTACAAATATAGTGTTTACATGTGTTTAAGTACGTACAAAATATAATTATCATAGAAACGTGTTTCATAAAGATAAATATTGGCATCGCTAAATATTGGTATTCTGCCACAATGTTTATATCAGTGGATCCCTAAAATGTATTATTAGAATATCAGAGCTACCTGAGTTGGAGTTGTAGGCATCTCCGATGTTGGTGATAACGTTTTTGTAGATCAGGTTAGTGTCACAGGGAAAGGGTCCAGTAGTTCTTTCACCTCCACCAGCCAGCAGAGAGGCTGAGAATGCAACATTTAGGACTGAGAGAGAGACGGAGAGAGAGAGAGAGACAGACAGACAGAGAGAGAGAGAGAGAGACAGACAGAGAGAGAGAACAATGTAATTTTAAAAATCATCAAACATTAAACTGATAATTTTTTGTCCTATCTCCTCCAAAAAATGGCAAAACATAAAAAACTATTATCTGTAATTGAAGCTTGACAGTTAAAATCATGTCATCATTACAGAAGAAAACAGCAGAGGTTACAAACACAGGTGGTAGACTTTGTAGAGAACTACAAGTACCTGGGGAGTTTTATTGATGACAAGCTGAATTTTAATTATAAAACGGAGATTTGAGATGTAAAAAGGGCCAGCAACGTTTGTTCTTCCTCTGGAAGTAATCTCAGTGACATGTTGATAAAACCCTCATGATCCTATTTTACAGATGTTATATTGAGTCTGTTTGAACCTTTGTAGCCATTTTGTCTGCTCCCGTTCCATTCCATATGTTGTCTAAAGTTATCAGAATCTGTCTGCTCGCGCGCCACCCGGCGGAAAAGAGAGAAGGAAAAAGAGACATTGTCCATCGCTGTCTGGAGGATAACTAGCCAGGTGAAATCGCGTGTGTGCGTTTGGTTAATCACAGTCAAATCACTGAGGTTGCCTCGGGAAATGTAATCAGTTGGCAACTATTAAATGAATCGCCAACTTCTTTTGATAATCGATGAATCAGTTTGAGTCGTTTTTTATGAAAAAACTGAAAGTTGTGTGATATCAGCTTGTTAAATATGAATATGTTATAGTTTCTTCTCTCCTCTGGGACAGGAAACTGAATATATTTGAGTTGTGGACAGAACAAGACATTTGAGGAAGTCATCTTGGGCTTTTTGGGAAAACACTGATCAACATTTTAAAGACCAAACAAATCATCAATTCATCCAGAAGATATTCCAGACATTAATCCACAATGAAAATAATCTGTAGTTTCAGCCCTACTTTGCTCCACTACATAGAAAAATACTTATTTCTCTCCTTATGATATTTCTCACCTGCTATGACACGATGCAAACAGATCATTACTGTACCTGTAGCCATGTTTGCCTTCAGTTGAACCAAGGAGGCGGTCGTCTCAGCACAGCGTAGATGTCTGGAGGAGAAGTCGGCTGACAATCGACACTTTCACTTGATTTAATTAATTTCACTTGGGGAGACGGAGCCGAGCAGCAGCAACAGCATTAAACTCACAGAGATTTGAATTCTCACACTGGCAGCTTACTGTTGAACTGTGTCTTCTGTAAACCTGTGTGAGCTTTATATAGAAGGCTACAGCAAAAGATAAGATTTCCTCATTACCCAAAACACAAATCAATAATTTACATTGTGACTCAAATCAATCATATTTCACATGAAGTGCCAACGTCTGTTTGATGAACAAGGGTGTAACCACTTCTCCCCCGTATCACATTGATGATCTATGATTACATTGTTAAAGGGTACCTTTAAACTTGGTCTTATCTTCCCATGTGTTTGTATGTTGACCAAGGTTATAATCATTAACGAAAAATGCAAGAAAATGAAATCTCAGCCAATAAATAAGCACTGTTCTATCAAATACAGATGTACCAAACAGTACTCTGCTGAAGTGTTTAATCAAAGGCTGTCTGAGAGTGGTCTGATGTGCTTGAATGTATTGATGTTGATAGGGCTTGGGATTTGTTTAAGCAGCGTTTTATAGCAGCTCTTGATGAAGTTGCTTCCAATGAGGGAATCAAGAATTAAGCATGGAAGTGCATGTTGGATGACATCTGAAATTGTTGATATGATCAGACAACGTAATAGATGGTTCATAAAGTTTAAAAAGTCTAAACTCCCAGCGGACTATAACTCTTATGCTTATCTTAGAAATCAAGTAAGTTACAAGGTACAGCAAGCAAGGTCTGTATTTTAGATTTAGATTTTCAAAATCTAAGTCTGGGAAAGCGGGGCTTATTATTGAAGATGATATGTGTTTTGATAAGCGGCGGATTGCCTGCGATTTTAACCATTATTTTACAACTATTGCTGCCAGTTTGGTCAGTAAATTGCCTGGTGCTTCTGACAAATTTGGCATAGATTTTGTTCATTCATTTTATAGAAGAAAAAGGTCTCTGTAGATGCATTTGCAGTTAGTCCTGTCTCAGAGGATAAAGTAAGAGCGAGTCTCTTGACCCGGTCAGTGAATAAGGCCTCTGGCTTGGACCTTATCCCCTCCAGGTTTTTAAGAGATAGTGCTGGGGTTACATATAAGATTCTTACCCATATCATAAATCTTTCCATAAGACAGGGTGTTTTTCCAATTGATATGAAGAATGCCAGGGTGGTTCCGGTTTTTAAGAAAAATAGTAGAGCTGACGTTGGAAATTATAGGCCAGTATCAGTCAACTATATCAAAGATTTTTGAGCGTTTGGTGTACGAACAGGTGGAGGAGTATCTCATCAGGCTTGATCTATTATATGAGCTCCAATCTGGCTTTCGAGCTGCATATTCGACAGACACATGTCTCATCCACCTTTTCGACTATGTGCATCAGAACTTTGAACAAGGGAATTATGTTTGCATGTTATTACTTGACCTGCAGAAAGCATTCGATACTGTGAACCACAAGATTTTGATTTCTAAATTACAGTGCATGGGTTTTAGTAACTCTGCACTCACATGGTTCACTTCTTACCTAACAGATAGGACTCAAGTCTGTGATGTTGAGGGGAACCCTCTCTGATTCACAGAGCATAACGTGCGGGGTGCCCCAAGGTTCGATCCTGGGGCCCCTGTTATTTTTAGTATATATAAATGACTTATCAGCTGTGGTTCGGTGCAAGTTGCTATTGTATGCTGATGATTCTGCTTTACTCGTCCCAGGGTATAATGCAAAATACATTGAAAATACTCTTGGTATAGAGCTAGAGTCTGTCAACCAGTGGCTGGTAGACAATAAGCTCTCTATGCATCTGGGCAAGACTGAATCAATCCTGTTTGGTACAAAAAGGAAGTTGGCAAAATTAAATACTTTAAAGGTGATGTGTAATGGGTCTAATATTGTATCCAAATCCAGTGTCACATATCTGGGTTTAGCATTGGATCAATCACTTACAGGTGAATCCATTGCAGCCAAGGTTTTAGCTAAATGTGCCTGTAAGTTGAAGTTTTCATATCGTAAGACAAAACTTTTTGATTTCTCTGTAAAGAAATTATTGGTATTAACTTTGATTCAATGCCAGGTAGATTTTGCTTGTTCTGCATGGTTTTCTGGGTTGACTGTAAAACTTAAAAACAAATTCCAAGTGCTGCAAAACAATGTTATTCGGTACCTATTAAAAGCACCCCACCGTACTCACATAGGTAGGGAGGAGTTTACAAGAGCTGGTCTACTACCTGTACATCTAAGAGTAGAACAACTTAAGCTGAACCATATGTTTAACATTGTTAATAGTCATGCCCCTAATTATTGATGCTCTAATGTAACTATGGTCCACATGCAGCATAGTCATAATACTAGGGCCAGCATTCGCTCATGCATAGATCTTAGAGCTACTAATGCCACTAAAAATTATTTTTTCTACACTGGTATCATGGGATGAAATAGTTTGCCTACTACTACAAAACTCCTATCATCACGAAGGATTTTTAAAACGCAGGTAAAGCAGTTTTTATGGAATAAGGTGAATATTTATTGATAAATTGGTGGTTTTGTGTAGCATTTATATTATTATTTTTTGTTTTTCATTTAGTTTGTTTTTTTATGTGATGTTTATATTTTTTTAACTTCCTCCTCCATACTGTATGTCTTTCCATAATGGTTTGTTTGCTTTTTGTATATTGTTTTACATGTGAAACACCAAGGACCGTGCTGGAAATAAGTATTTTACTTTAGCATGTTATCCTTTGGATTACTGTTTTTTATTTGTCATTATCCAGAAATAAAATAAATCAATCAATCAACGAAAAAATTAAAACTTGGAGGGAAAAAACTGAACTGAAATAAAAATAAATAAATAAAAACGAGGCATTACAAAAAAAAATACGACAACTATCTAAAACTGTAATGTCTGTTTGAAAAACTCTTTTGAAAAAAATGATTGAGTAAATGTCCTTAGTTTTTGTCTTTGTCCATGTCTTTCATAGAGCAAATAATGTTATATCTCTCAGAGTTAACATTTCTGACCATAGAACTGTTTTATACAGTCTCTGTCATATAAACACATATATAGTTTCTGACTGGGAACCCAGAAATTCAGACATTCAATGTTATATTGAACACAACATGTGTGTGCGTGTGTGTGTGTGTGTGTGTGTGTGAACTTGTGTGTTTGTGTGTGATCGTGTGTGTGGTGTGTGAGTGTCTGTGTGTGTGTCTGTGTGTGTTGTGTGTTGTGTGTGTGTGTGTGTGTGTGTGTATGGTGTGTGTGTCTGTCTGTGTGTGTGTTGTGTGTATTGTGTGTGTGTGTCATTACTTGCTATTTCAGAGTAAATTCAGATTTGTCCTCATATGCACAGCACATTGACGTCATATAACTATGATAGCAAGGGTTAGGATTTATGATTCAATAGAATAATTCAAAAGAAAACCTGCCCACATACATTCCAGATTAAAGGTTGTCATTACATTGTGTTATGACCCACCCCCAACAAAAAAAAAAAACATGTTTGAGCAGAATTTTGTATATTCCTTATTATGTGTATATTTATTTAAGTTGTGATAACTTATACTGTCATATTTTGTGCCGAATTGTTTCCATTGTCTTTTGAAAACGTTCGAGGTGGAGATTGTGCAACTTCAAAAGTGTTTCCTGTTGTACTTGCAATAGTTAAATAACTGGAAGTGAAGTGTGTTTTTCAAATGTTCTAATAAAGGATTTGTGTAATTGAGAAATTTTCTTTTTCACTGATGTTGTTATAGTAATATATATATGTAAATATATAAATGTGCCAATAATATATACAATCAGATATATAAAAAAAATTAACAAGAGCAGAGAGCAACAATAATATAACATATTAATATGCAAATAGAAAATATATATATATATATATATATATATATATATGATCATTTCAAGACTGAAGAGGCCCTGTGCTTTAATTTGAAGAGATCTATCATGAGGTTTTGTCTGCCAGTGCAGATAGAAAAGCTACAATTCTCATTAAGAAAGTATATATATATATATATATATATATATATATATATATATATATATACTACTACGGTCAAAAGTTTGGGGTCACTTAGAAATTTCCATTCCACTCCATTCCAGACACAATACCTGCTGAGATCAATTGTATTGTTTTTTTTTTTTTTTTAAGGGCAGCAGTTTTCAGATTACATTATTTGCTTACATAATTGCAAAAGGGTTCTCGACTGTTGTAGAAAGAAGTGGCTGAAGAAATGCTTGAAATTCATGCTTTTTGGTCTAAACGTCATACCCAAATTAAAAGTGGTACAGCTCCCATATACTTTGACACTCAGGGGTGTGCCTGATATCATTGGAAAGGTGATTGATGTGGGTTTGTTTGTGTATTTGAGAAGTGTTGTATTTTGTAGTTTTTTGGCATTTTTATTTGCACTTTTCAAATAGACATAAAAAAACGCACAGACATATTTGTAGAAAAGAATTCATATAAAATCCATTTTTGAGTCTTTTAGCTTCTGAATTTGTTTCTGTAGTAAGCTGAGACGTGGCTAATGCTGTGTTGTCTGTCACCTGTCAGATGTGTTTACAGCAGTGTATTTTAATAATTTTACAGATTTATAACTTGGACAGAAATAAAAAATCTCCATTCTAGCCTCTGTAACTGTGTCAGTAAGGCCTAGAATCGCCCTGACACTATAACAAAAACTTGAGAATGTTTCCTTTCCAATGATATCAGGCACACCCCTAAGTGTCAAAGTATATGGGAGCTGTACCACTTTTAATTTGGGTATGACGTTTAGACCAAAAAGCATGAATTTCAAGCATTTCTTCAGACACTTCTGTCTACAACAGTCGAGAGCCATTTTGCAATTATGTAAGCACATAATGTAATCTGAAAACTGCTGCCCTGATTAAAAAAAAAACAATGCAACTGATCTCTGCTGGTATTCTGTCTGGAATGGAAATTTCTAAGTGACCCCAAACTTTTGACCGGTAGTGTAGATTAATCCATTCCATATAGAACTTTGACCCGAGCTGTTCTAGCCACCATTCGACTGTAAAATGAAGGAGGGAAAAGAGAATGCGCTGCCTGGATCATTAATTGGAACATTTACTTATAAAAATCTTCTTCCTGAATACGGCAAAGTTTGCATGATGTGCAACGTTTATACTACTTTAAGGACACAAATGCACAAGCTTAACGTTTGATGAACCTTAACGAGGTGTTTTGCTTATTATTAAGATGTAGGCTACTTTGTTGAATGAAAGGTTGGCTAATATAGCCTAATAATAATAAAACGGTGAGAAAATGATCAGTCAACAGATACCCGCGCACTTAGCCAAACTAATGCAGTGATACAGTATAGCATGCCTATTTCTTTTTTTGTTGTAGTGTTACAGTTGAAACCAGATATTTACATACACTTCAGAAAAAAACACAAAAACATTTATTTCTTTACTGTCATACATTAAATCAGAGTAAACTTTTTCTGTTTTAGATCAATACATATTAACATATTTTTTTGCATTTGTTAAATGTCAGAATCGAGCGAGGGAGAATTTTTATGTATTTTTTTAATTGCCCCGAAACTGTTTGACTTGGGCCAAACGTTTTGGGTATCCTTCCACAAGCTTTCTACAATAGTTTGCTGGAGTTTTGGCCCACTCCTCTTGACAGAACTGGTGTACCTGGGTCAGGTTTGTAGGCCTTCTTGCTCACTCTCGCCTTTTCAGTGCCGCCCACAAATGTTCTATGGGATTGAGATCAGGGCTTTGTGATGGCCACTCCAATACCTTGACTTTGTTGTCCTTAAGCCACTTTGTAACTAATTTGGAGGTATGCTTGGGGTCATTGTCCATGTGGAAGACTTATTTGCGCCCAAGCTTTAACTTCCTGGCTGATGTCTTTAGATGTTGCTTCAATATATCCACAACATTTTTTTCTCATGATGCCATCTATTTTGTGAAGTGCACCAGTCCCTTCTGCAGCAAAGCAGCCCCACAACATTATACTACCCCCCCCATACTTCACAGTTGGGATGGTGTTCTGAGGCTTCAAAGCTTCGCCCTTTTTCCTCCAAATATACCCTTTATCATTATGGCTGAAAAGTTAGATTTTTGTTTCGTCAGACCACAGGACATGTCTCCAGAAATTAAGATTTTTGTCCCCTGTCTTTTTTATGGTGGTTTTGAAGTAATGGCTTTCTTCTCCCAGAGTAACCTTTTAGCTCATGGTGGTACAGGACTCGTTTACTGTGGATAATGACACTGTCTTACCAGTTTCAGCTAGCATCTTCACAAGGTCTTTTGCTGTTGTCCTGGGATTGTTTCGCACATTTCGCACCAAAAAACTTTCCTCTCTGGGACTCAGAATCTGTCTCCTTCCTGAGTGGTATGATGGTTGTACATTCCCATGTTTTTAATACTTGCGTATTATTGTCTGAACAGATGAACGTGGGACCTTCAGGCATCTGGAAATTGCACCTAAGGATGAGCCACACTTGTGGAGGTCCACAATTCTTTTCCTGATGTCTTGGTTGATTTCTCTTGATTTTCCCATGATGTCAAAGAAAGTGGCTCTGTGTTTGAGGTTTGCCTTTATATGCATCCACAGTTCTGTCAAGAGGACTGGGCCAAAATTCCAGCAAACTATTGTAGAAAGCTTGTGGAAGGATACCCAAAACGTTTGGCCCAAGTGAAACAGTTTCAGGGGAAATTCTACCAAATACTAAGGAAGTGTATGTATACTTCAGTTGGTTTCAAGTGGATCATCAACAGTGTGTCCACCACTTAGTTTTTTATCAAGGGGCAACGTTTTTTAAGGGGAGTTGTGTTTACCGCTGGTTGTAGCCTCACTCCCTCAACTCTGTCCCTCTCCTCCTGAGTCTCCTCCTCACTGTGCATGTCACTGTAGCCGACACCAGCACCACTATCATCGGCCACGGGAGCTGATGAAGGTCCTGCTACTGCCCAAAACATGTCTGTCCATTTGACACATTTGGCAGCGTTTCCTTTTCTCACGCAGCTTCTCAGCACCTCCTTTGCGTTTCTTCTCCATGATCTCTATCACTGTTCTAGCCTGGCAGATGCACACCCGAAACTGCATGCAGGCAGAAATCCCAAAGAGGGTGCTGTTTAAAGATATGCTGTCCTCTTCATTTTCTTTGTTAACATTATCCTCACCTAGCGCCACTTCACAGCTAGCTGCTGCTGTAGCTTACATTAGCATTTTGATAGAAATCAAACATTTCAGATAATATAACATAGGGATAAATATTGTGGGAGTGAAGGAGGAAATGTATTTATCATTCCATAGCTACTTCAATAATTGTTCTAAAATCAAACTGACAATGTCAGATTTATACTTACATCGGCTTCGATGATGAGGGCGTCCAGTGGATCTTTGAAATGTGTCATCAACAGTCTGGGCCGGATTAACCATTAGGGCAACTGGTCACTTGCCCAGAGGCACAGGACCTCTACGGGGCTCTAGGCATCGTCAAATATTATGTTACATGTATGACGTTTTAAACGCAGTCCTCACTTTCCTAATTACGTGTGCATACGTGGATCAGCCTCTCATCCCGCCCTGTACACGCCCATTTTTAACCATAAATAGTCAATGCAAAGCACCTCGTGAATGCTGATCAGTATATGAATGACCCTGGCAGTTGTTACACCGAATCATGATGACTAACAGAGAAAAAGCAAAAAACTCAGATGTTCAGGAATTGCTGCAATTTGAATTATAATTTTGGCCTGTTCCTGCACAGTGTAGGGAAACCTGATCTATAACTACATGTATTAATAATACGAAATACAAATACAATACAAAACAGAAGGCATTACGGCACTCGGGGACAGCTTCGATATACCAGACGTATATAATAAGATTTAACAGAACTATATATTATATCCAAACAAGCCTTAGTGATGAAGTTGAAGATTATATATAATATTTATTATAAAAAACACTTAGTTGTCTGATATTTCTCTCTGGAGAGTGGCGAGGACCTGTATTTGGACCGGGATGGAATGGTTCTGGCCTGTTGCCCTCACTATTGGACCCAATTCAGTACATAGATCCAACAACTCAGCTTTAGAAAATCTAAATCGGCATATTAGATATATTATATCTTATCCTGTCATATCTTCTCTCAATAAGAGCTCAATGCTGTGTGTGTGTGTGTGTGTGTGTGTGTGTGTGTGTGTGTGTGTGTGTGTGTGTGTGTGTGTGTGTGTGTGTTACAGTGAGGAAAATAAGTATTTGAACACCCTGCTATTTTGCAAGTTCTCGCACTTAGAAATCATGGAGGGGTCTGAAATTGTCATCGTAGGTGCATGTCCACTGTGAGAGACATAATCAAAAAAAAAATAATCCAGAAATCACAATATATGATTTTTTAACTATTTATTTGTATGAAACAGCTGCAAATAAGTATTTGAACACCTGAGAAAATCAATATTAATATTTGGTACAGTAGCCTTTGTTTGCAAGTACAGAGGTCAAACGTTTCCTGTAGTTTTTCACCAGGTTTGCAGACACTGCAGGAGGGATTTTGGCCCACTCCTCCACACAGATCTTCTCTAGATCAGTCAGGTTTCTGGGCTGTCGCTGAGAAACACGGAGTTTGAGCTCCCTCCAAAGATTCTCTATTGGGTTTAGGTCTGGAGACTGGCTAGGCCACGCAGGAACCTTGATATGCTTCTTACAGAGCCACTCCTTGGTTATCCTGGCTGTGTGCTTCGGCTCATTGTCATGTTGGAAGACCCAGCCTCGACCCATCTTCAATGCTCTAACTGAGGGAAGGAGGTTGTTCCCCAAAATCTCGCAATACATGGCCCCGGTCATCCTCTCCTTAATACAGTGCAGTCGCCCTGTCCCATGTGCAGAAAAACTCCCCAAAGCGTGATGCTACCACCCCCATGCTTCACAGTAGGGATGGTGTTCTTGGGATGGTACTCATCATTCTTCTTCCTCCAAACACGGTTAGTGGTATTATGACCAAAAGTTCTATTTTGGTCTCATCTGACCACATCACTTTCTCCCATGACTCCTCTGGATCATCCAAATGGTCATTGGCAAACTTAAGACGGGCCTGGACATGTGCTGGTTTAAGCAGGGGAACCTTCCATGCCATGCATGATTTCAAACCATGACGTCTTAGTGTATTACCAACAGTAACCTTGGAAACGGTGGTCCCAGCTCTTTTCAGGTCATTGACCAGCTCCTCCCGTGTAGTTCTGGGCTGATTTCTCACCTTTCTCAGGATCATTGAGACCCCACGAGGTGAGATCTTGCATGGAGCCCCAGTCCGAGGGAGATTGACAGTCATGTTTAGCTTCTTCCATTTTCTAATGATTGCTCCAACAGTGGACCTTTTTTCACCAAGCTGCTTAGCAATTTCCCCGTAGCCCTTTCCAGCCTCGTGGAGGAGTACAATTTTGTCTCTAGTGTCTTTGGACAGCTCTTTGGTCTTGGCCATGTTAGTAGTTGGATTCTTACTGATTGTATGGGGTGGACAGGTGTCTTTATGCAGCTAACAACCTCAAACAGGTGCATCTAATTTAGGATAATAAATGGAGTGGAGGTGGACATTTTAAAGGCAGACTAACAGGTCTTTGAGGGTCAGAATTCTAGCTGATAGACAGGTGTTCAAATACTTATTTGCAGCTGTATCATACAAATAAATAGTTAAAAAATCATACATTGTGATTTCTGGATTTTTCTTTTTAGATTATGTCTCTCCCAGTGGACATGCACCTACGATGACAATTTCAGACCCCTCCATGATTTCTAAGTGGGAGAACTTGCAAAATAGCAAGGTGTTGAAATACTTACTTTCCTCACTGTAGTAATAAGGTGTGACTTCCACAGAACCGTGTGTGTGTGTGTGTGTGTGTGTGTGTGTTTGTGTGTGTGCATGTGCGTGCATGCATGCATGTGTGTGTTACTGAGAAGGTTACACAGAAAAAGACACTTCTGAGGGTGGGAACATGTACAGCAGCAAAATTCCCAGTTAGTGACCTGAGATAACATGGTGTGTGTGTGTGTGTGTGTGTGTGTGTGTTTGTGTGTGTGCATGTGCGTGCATGCGTGCATGTGTGTGTTACTGAGAAGGTTACACAGAAAAAGACACTTCTGAGGGTGGGAACATGTACAGCAGCAAAATTCCCAGTTAGTGACCTGAGATAACATGGTGTATGTGTGTGTGTGTGTGTGTGTGTGTGTGTGTGTGTGTGTGCAAGCCCTGCCCAGGGAAGGTTGTCTATTAACTAATAAAGTGCCTAATCAAACTTCTTGAGAAAACACTTGTGTGCTCAGCGGCAAAATTACCAGTCGGATTCATCTCTTTAAAAAGAAATCTTAACGTAGGCAATATTGGCATAACTGAGTACCTGTGTGGTACCTGTGTTGTAAAATTATTCAGGTACATCAACTTCATTAAATATGCTTGACTGCTCTACATTGTTAGTGATGGCACAGTGGATATGACACATTCCTTTTGTGTGGGAGATCTGGGTTTGATTCCCACTGAGATACATCACCCAACGTGTTCCTGAGCAAGACATTTAACCCCTAGTTGCTCCAGAGGCGTGTTACCTCTGACATACAGTACAGGCCAAAAGTTTGGACACACCTTCTCATTCAATGTGTTTCTTTATTTTCATGACTATTTACATTGTAGATTCTCACTGAAGGCATCAAAACTATGAATGAACACATGGAATTATGTACTTAAAGGGGTGATAGAATGATTATACAGGGTATTTTACACTGTTCCTTAAGGTCTCCTAATGGGGTATGTAACATTGGTTGGGCTGAAAATTGCCCGAATGCTATTTTATTAGGCCCTTAACTACCCTGTGAATATGGCTCTATTTGGAACAAGAGCTTTTCTTCCAAATATGGTATGCTCATGAATATTTAGAATGAGCTGCTTGCTGATTGGTTTGAGCGAACTACATAGAAACACATGGGGGACTCGGCAGCAGGTCTCATATTTCAGACATTGCACAGTTATACATTGTAAGTTGGGCTATTACGTTATTAAATTCACTTCTGAGATTTTTTTAAGCGAGAAATCAACTATATAAAGCTGAAATATGGGCCGTTTTACAAAAATTGATGGCTAATTGTAAATTTGGTAAGACTGTGTCGGAGTTCAGCCGCTGGTGCTGCCTTGCCGCCCGCCGGTGCTGCCTCGCTGCCCGGCCTGCCTTCCTTCACAGACCCCGTCCTGCTGTGAGGTACTTGGAGCTCCATCACGGCTGGCAGCCCACAGACTACTAACACCGCTGCCCTGACAGAGCTCCAGGGCCTGCAGCTCCCCTCTTCCTGCTAGCTAAATGGCCCGTTGTGTGAGAGTGAGAGCGCAGTCAGCGAGCTTGTTACACCAGCAATCTCTTACAACATGTTATACACATGTCACGCCACTTATAGAAAATCTAACTAAAGGTCTTATAAAGCTAACAACGGTGTCCGATTTCAAGGTAATGAATATTTGTGAAGATTAGGGGTTTCGTTAGCTGTGACTGTCCCTTCAATCCTAGCTATGTGTAGCTACAAATCACGGATAGTTAGCTTCATTTTCGGCGTAATTCAAGTATATTTACAGTTTGAATTTCGTCACGCCACGTATACAACATCTACCTAAATGTCTTATAAAGCTAACACGGTGTCCGATTTCAAGTTAATGAATTTTGTGAATTTCAGAGGAATTCTAAGAGGAGGCTAGCTAGCTCTCATTGCAGGCTCTATCAATGAGACTCGCGGACAAGCAGCGTTTATTTCCCCAATCGTTTGTTTAAATAACTCAACACATTATAATTACGCACATTAAAAGATTAACTGGAACCTGTGGTAAGAGAATGCTGGCGTAACAAGCTCGCTGACTGCGCTCTCACTCGCACACACGGGCATTTAGCTAGCAGGAAGAGGGGAGCTGCAGGCCCTGGAGCTCTGACAGAGCACCAGCGTTTAATAGTCCATTAGCCCAAAAACCGGTGTCTTTGCACGGGTATGGAGTGCCGTGGGCTGCCAGCCGTGACAGAGCTCAATCTAGCTCTTGAGATCCCACTAAACACGTTAACTCCATTCATTAATTTACTAGCAGTAGATTAGAATATTCTGCCTCATGTTATTTAATTACAAAACCTTTTGATGGTTCATTTCATTTGAACCATTTACTTTAGTATTTTGATTAACTTCTGCCTAACATTATATTATCAGGATCAACAGTTTACATGTTCAAGTCTTTTCATTCTCCCTCAATACAGCTCAACAGTGACTGCCCATTTTAACAAAAAAAAAACACTGGTGAATGTGGACCATAACACATGAGTTGTTGCAAAAAAGTTGCAACTTTTTTTGTATAGTTCTTAAAAATAAAAAAAATAAATAAAAAGGAAACTTGTTTTGGGGAGAATAATAATTAGTACTATTAATGAATTACTCTGGGCTGAGATTTCCTAGGAAACTTACCAAAAAGGATCAGGATGATGATGTTGGTATAATATGAAAGCAGCTGGTGGATTTAAGACACAAAATAATAATTTATTGAATGAATCAAATATGAACATATCTGTGAGTGGCTTGTTGATCTTTACATTGTTAGTTAATTTCCTATCCTGGCCTGGGATACACATTCACAGTTTAATAAAGTACTTATTGGACTTTAACTTATCATTATACTTATAATAAATAAGCGTAGCTGTCCTCAATTTAGGTCATCCTGTAGGTCTCATCTGCGTTTTTCCTGCATCCACCGTGTGTGATTGATTGTTTGTGTGATTGTTGTGTGTGTGTGTGTTTGTGTGTGTGATTGTTTGTGTGTGTGTGTGTGTGTGTGTGTGCGCGTCATTGCGGGGGAACGGAGCAGCAGCACCGGCAACTTTAGAGTGAAAAATGGTTCCAGCGTACATTGATGTTAAAACATGTTGGCAGGACGGTCTGAAAGGTTTTGCTCGGTCTTTTCGCTCTACGTTTTGTTGGTAAATGTGAGATGTTGGAGTCACACACGCCTCGTCTTCATAACAGAAACAAGGAAATGAATTTTACCGTTATGGTTCTCACTCCCGCTTGGTCAGAGGCTGTAATGAAAATGCCATAGGGAGCCCCGCTGTCAATCAATGTCTTCCAGTGATGCGGGCCCTGATTGGACCAGGCCCGTAAGCAACCGCGTACCTGCTTACCGATAGTTACGCATCTGAGTCACTCAATTCTCATTGGCTACCTGCCAAAGTGGCAGGTAGATTGACAGTGTCACCTGCCAATTAGAAAAATTCACCCGCGATTGGCGGTTAATTGCAGTTAATGTCATGCCCTGGTCAGTTTCACTGGAACTCCTTTAGTTGGTGTCCTATAACACTTTTTAATGGACACCCCGCAGCCAATCAGAAAAAAATCGAGTATTCACCCAGACCATAAGGTATAAGGTATGTTGTCAGCATCTTTCATATATTAGACTATTCTTTCTGTTTGGTTGGTTGGTTTCTATTCTCCAACTGGACTTAACAAACTAATAACTTGGATCACAACAGAGAGAAAAGTTTCTGCTGCACTTCAAAACTAACAAATATCAGAGCTGCTTACTGATATTAACACAATTATTATGTATATATGTGTGTGTGTGTGTGTGTGTGTGTGTGTGTGTGTGTGTGTGTGTGTGTGTGTGTGTGTGTGTGTGTGTGTGTGTGTGTGTGTGTGTGTGTGTGTGTGTGTGTGTGTGTGTGTGTGTGTGTGTGTGTGTGTGTGTGTGTGTGTATGTGTGTGTTTGTTTTTTTTACTTTCTTGATCCTTACTTCTTCTTCAAAGCCCTGCCCAGGGGAACGTTGTGTATTAACTAAGAAAGTGACTCATCAAACTTCTTGGGAAACTAAAATTACCAGCTTCCTCTCTTATCAAAAGAAATCTCAACGTAGCCAATATTGGCATCACTGAGGAACTGTCTACCAGTGTTGTAAACATTCTGAGGAAACACATATGAGTCATATTTCATGTTGAATCATGTTAATTGTTTTAGCAGTTAGAGTTTTCATCAGTTTTTAAACCGTGTAACAGAACAACGTATTCATGAACGAGCTTGTATGAAGTTATCCAGCAGATGTTTTTAAACGTGCATAACTTACTGGATCAAAGCTGAGCAACGTCTAGTTGCTGGTGACCAAAACACTGATTAAATATGTACATTGAAGCGATACTGGTGTTAAAGACTGAATGAATGAAGGACCTGCATTGCATTGTGGGATATTGGCTTTGAATGTGTCCAGCTCAGCTCATATCGTAGTGTTCTGTCTTACAGCATACTGTAGCCTAATATTTCACCAGTAATAAGACCAAAATAATATTATTTAAATAAAGAAATGAATACCATGATAACATCTAAATAAATGTTGATAGATGTAGCATTATAGTTTTAAAAATATCAATAAACAACAATGCAATCCAGCTTCCCTGGCAATAAGACTTAAATATAAACCATGATAAGATCTGGTGAATAAATGTTGATTAAAACAGCTGTTATTGGGCTAAAAATACCAATAATAGCAAAGCTATATACAGCTCCTCTACTGCAGCCTGACTGGCAGAAAGAATCGTGATTAAATTACGTGAACATTTCACAAATTGCTGCGAGTGGGTTGGATGCAGTTACAATTAAATCAGGGAATCTGTACGTAGACCATGGATGATGCCTGTCATGGACTCACATAGGCATCACTTGGGCCCGTCACAGAATTTCTGCAGTTCCGTGAAACTGCCACAGATTTTGAGTTAAGGAGCCGTGTTCATTTCACAGAACGCTGTGAGCCCAGGTAGGTATTATTCAACTTTTCAAAGACATTCACGCTAATTAAACCAATTCCCACTTTTTCAACTATTCTCAGTACTTTACCTTCTTCTTACAAAAATCAAGCCAGCAATCCAGTGTAGCGTCAGCCTTTCAACACACAGCATTCACACCACAACTTCTTCAGAAATTGCATTCTCTGAGGCCGGTCACACACTGCCGACGTGGCGTGAGCGTGGCGTTTCTGTTGCATGTCAGCTGTGTGGATTTTTCTGTGTCTTTCCCCACCAGAAAGGTGTGTGGTGGAAGTTTTCCTTGAAGCAGCAGCGTTAGTGATATTCATGATAAAATTAAAACAAATAACGACCAAAGTTAAACCAAAGTTTGGTCTTTGAGTATTTATTTACATTTGCAAATGGAGAAAACACAGTTTCAAAGGTACACGCAGCACAACTGAAAATGTCTTTCTAACCTAAAGTCTAAACATCCAAACATCATAGAGTGAAGAAACTCCGTTAAGCCCCCCCTCTAAATGTATCTCTTAGCATGGCCATAGTTGAAGAGAGGAATCATTAACAGTCCCACCATTGTCTCAGCTTCCCCTCTGCTCTCTGTTCCTAACATTAGCCTAAACAACACTTTTATCTCAGGAGACCCCTAACCCTAAACAGTCATCGGCCTTCTCCTCTTCTATCTAAGCAAAAAGTCAACAATGTGAGGAGCTTCAAGCTAGTAAAACTAAATAACTCTACTAGTTTACTAGCAGTAGATTAGAATATTCTGCTTCATGTTATTTAATTACAAAACCTTTTGATGGTTCATTTCATTTGAACCATTTACTTTAGTATTTTGATAAACTTCTGCCTAACATTATATTATCAGGATCAACTGTTTACATGTTCAAGTCTTTTCATTCTCCCTCAATACAGCTCAACAGTGACCGCCCATTTTATTATCGGCTCTGTTTCCAGATGTGTTTTTCCCCGTTCAGTTGTTCCATATACATTTAATAAATTAATGATATAAAGGGTTTTAAACAGGACATGAAGTTAACTTTTTTGACCACCAGCCACAGTGACTTTTTACCAGCCATAAAGGTGCCTCATAAAGGTGAAAAACAGGACTTGCTGTGTCTCTATGATCCTGTCCTGTCCTACTCATGGACATTGCGCCGTCATCACGTGCTGTAGTAGGGGGGGGCAGCCTTGATGGTACTACATAGGAGTCCGGTGTTGGCTCGTTACACCACTGCATATAAGATATGAGATGACTGACAACATCAGGAGTAGCCTACACACACCACAACAACAACAAAAACACACTGGTGAATGTGGACCATAACACATGAGTTGTTGCAAAAAAGTTGCAACTTTTTTTGTATAGTTCTTAAAAATAAAAAAATAAATAAAAAGGAAACTTGTTTTGGGGAGAATAATAACCGGACGAAGATGGATGGATGGATGGAATAATTATTACTATTAATGAATTACTCTAGGCTGAGATTTCCCAGGAACCTTACCAAAAAGGATCAGGATGATGATGTTGGTATAATATGAAAGCAGCTGGTGGATTTAAGACACAAAATAATAATTTATTGAATGAATCAAATATGAACATATCTGTGAGTGGCTTGTTGATCTTTTCATTGTTAGTTAATTTCCTATCCTGGCCTGGGATACACATTCACAGTTTAATAAAGTACTTATTGGACTTTAACTTATCATTATACTTACAATAAATAGCGTAGCTGTCCTCAATTTAGGTCATCCTGTAGGTCTCATCTGCGTTTTTTCCTGCATCCACCGTGTGTGATTGTGTGTGTTTGTTTGTGTGTGTGATTGTGTGTGTGTGTGTGTGTGTGTGTTTGTGTGTGTGTTGTGTGTGTTTGTGTGTGTGTGTTTGTGTGTTTGTGTGTGTGTGTGTGTGTGTGTGTGTGTGTGTGTGTGTTTGTGTGTGTGTGTGTGTTTGTGTGTGTGTGTGTGTGTGTGTGTGTGTGTGTGTGTGTGTGTGTGTGTGTGTGTGTGTGTGTGTGTGTGTGTGTGTGTGTGTGTGTGTGTGTGTGTGTGTGTGTGTGTGTGTGTGTGTGTGTGTGTGTGCGCGCGTCAGTTGCGGGGGAAACGGAGCAGCAGCACCGGCAACTTTAGAGTGAAAAATGGTTCCAGCGTACATTGATGTTAAAACATGTTGGCAGGACGGTCTGAAAGGTTTTGCTCGGTCTTTCGCTCTACGTTTTGTTGGTAAATGTGAGATGTTGGAGTCACACACGTCTCGTCTTCATAACAGAAACAAGGAAATGAATTTTACCCGTTATGGTTCTCACCAAGGGGGTAAGCTTCGCTTCAGAACTCGAGCCATCATGGCGCCATTTTGTTGCTAACTGGCCATCACCTCTTGTTAGCATTCCGCTGACCGCCATTTTTTTTTTACGTCACTTTGACAGAGAATAACTTTACATCTGAAGCGTTTAAAGACTCTATTTCTCCGTTGTTTAGTTCCAAAGAAACACGACGATGTATAAAAGGCTCCATTAGCTTGTAGCTCACGTTATGGCTCCGTAGCAGACGCTTTTATAACAATAGGCTAACGATTGGGTCATAACCACGAGACTTACTGTCACACAGTAGAGGAATTACCGTATAGTACAGGAGAAGCTCACAGGCAGTTTGGACTTCCATTAGCTGTTTAGGTTTAATTACTAATTTAACTAGCATGTTAATCTAATTACTAATGTTAACTAGCATGTTAGTGATCAGTAATTACTAATGTTAACTAGCATGTTAGTGATCAGTAATTACTAATGTTAACTAGCATGTTAGTGATCAGTAATTACTAATGTTAACTAGCATGTTAGTGATCAGTAATTACTAATGTTAACTAGCATGTTAGTGATCAGTAATTACTAATGTTAACTAGCATGTTAGTGATCAGTAATTACTAATGTTAACTAGCATGTTAGTGATCATGTTAACTAGCATTACTAATTACTAATGTTAACTAGCATGTTAGTGATCAGTAATTACTAATGTTAACTAGCATGTTAGTGATCAGTAATTACTAATGTTAACTAGCATGTTAGTGATCAGTAATTACTAATGTTAACTAGCATGTTAGTGATCAGTAATTACTAATGTTAACTAGCATGTTAGCGATCAGTAATTACTAATGTTAACTAGCATGTTAGTGATCAGTAATTACTAATGTTAACTAGCATGTTAGTGATCAGTAATTACTAATGTTAACTAGCATGTTAGCTACCGCGTACCTGCTTACCGATAGTTACGCATCTGAGTCACTCAATTCTCATTGGCTACCTGCCAAAGTGGCAGGTAGATTGACAGTGTCACCTGCCAATTAGAAAAATTCATCCGCAATTGGCGGTTAATTGCAGTTATATTGGCATCACTGAGGAACTGTCTACCAGTGTTGTAAACATTCTGAGGAAACACATATGAGTCATATTTCATGTTGAATCATTGTTTTAGCAGTTAGAGTTTTCATCAGGGCCAGAGTTCAGAGTTTTTAAACCGTGTAACAGAACAACGTATTCATGAACGAGCTTGTATGAAGTTATCCAGCAGATGTTTTTAAACGTGCATAACTTACTGGATCAAAGCTGAGCAACGTCTAGTTGCTGGTGACCAAAACACTGATTAAATATGTACATTGAAGCGATACTGGTGTTAAAGACTGAATGAATGAAGGACCTGCATTGCATTGTGGGATATTGGCTTTGAATGTGTCCAGCTCAGCTCATATTGTAGTGTTCTGTCTTACAGCATACTGTAGCCTAATATTTCACCAGTAATAAGACCAAAATAATATTATTTAAATAAAGAAATGAATACCATGATAACATCTAAATAAATGTTGATAGATGTAGCATTATAGTTTTAAAAATATCAATAAACAACAATGCAATCCAGCTTCCCTGGCAATAAGACTTAAATATAAACCATGATAAGATCTGGTGAATAAATGTTGATTAAAACAGCTGTTATTGGGCTAAAAATACCA
Organism: Perca flavescens; assembly: GCF_004354835.1. Classification (NCBI taxonomy): domain Eukaryota; kingdom Metazoa; phylum Chordata; class Actinopteri; order Perciformes; family Percidae; genus Perca; species Perca flavescens. Next base: position 34,407,706 of record NC_041343.1, on the reverse strand, counting down.
AATATAGCAAAGCTATATACAGCTCCTCTACTGCAGCCTGACTGGCAGAAAGAATCGTGATTAAATTACATGAACATTTCACGAATTGCTGCGAGTGGGTTGGATGCAGTTACAATTAAATCAGGGAATCTTGTTATGGAAGTTTCCTTTGCAGCAGGGGGGGGAATTTTAGAGTTTAGTAAATTGAAACAAATAAGACAGACTGAGACTAAAACCAAGTTGGGTTTTTGTATTTTATTAAAAAAGATATATTTGCAAATAGTGTTTGTGTTTGGCTCGAGGTCATGGTGCAAAGGACCCTAGGGTGAAATTACTCCCAACCATCACTTTAAATGCATCAATGCTTACCTGATGTTTTTATGTGTGACTGTTATATCATTGGTGCAAGACATGTTTCAGCAGCTACCAAGTAAAACTGGAATCTATTCAAATATTTGTTATGCAGAAATGGTGTGATCATTGGAGCATCTATAGCCTATGATTATATAGCTTATATTTCCCAATACAGTAGGTGTGTCTCAATATCTGTGGAAAGATACTGCTGACCTATTTAAACAGTAACCTCTGCACCTTGGATTTCATTAATGTTTTTAGTGTTTACTCCAACCAAAGAACTTAGCTTCTAAACTCTTTGATTTAGTAAGACATTTTGCAATCTACAACCATGCATAACATCAACTTGTGACCAAACTACGTTTTGCGTAGTCTAGTTTATTTGCTCTAAACCAGTTGAGAGAAATGCTTCTAATTCACATTTTCTATTTTTTTCTTTTTTGCGACATTTTAAAAGTTTGTTTAAAAGTCACTTGACAATGGAATCACTTAGTCACTTATATGGAAACATAACTAATGTCATAATCAAACAGGACTCTGCCACTTTCTTCTGACTTCGGGTACCGCCATGATGCCAGGCGAGGGGCATGGACTGTTGTGTTCAATATGTAATTGAATGTCCGAATTTCTGGGTTCCCAGTCGGAAACTATATATGTGTCTATGACATAGACTGTATAAAACAGGTCTATGGTCGGAAATGTCAACTCAAAGAAATAACATTAATTGCTCTATGAAAGACATTGACAAAGTTGAAAACTTAGAACATTTACTCGATCATTTTATTGTAGTTAGTTTTGCAAACAGACATTACAGTTTTAGTTAGTTATCGCTTTTTTTGTAATGGTTTGTTTTTATTTTTATTTCAGTTAATGACAATGTTTTTTTCGCTCCTAGTTTTTGTTATTTCGTTAATGATTATGACCTTGGTCAACATACAAACACATGGGAACATAAGGCAAAGTTTAAAGGTACCCTTAAACAATAAATGATAGATCATCAATGTGTTTATCTTCTCTGGAAATCTTCTGTGATACGGGGGAGAAGTGGTTACACCCTTGTTCCTCAAACTGACGGTGACTTCAACTGTGACACCCTTTTTTTGGGGGAATGAGGAAATCTTATCTGTGACTAGGCTTCTATATAAAGCTCACACAGGTTTACAGACGACAGTTCAACAGAAAGCTGCCAGTGCAAGAAATAAAATCTCTGTGAGTTTTACGCTGTTGCTGCTGCTCGTCTCCATCTCCAAGTGAAAGTGTTGATTATCAGCAGACTTTTCCTCAAGACATCTACGCTGCACTAACTTTGTTGGTTCAACTGAAGGCGGACATGGCTTCAGGTACAGTAATGATTGAACTGTTTGCATCGTGTCATAGTTCAGAAATATCCAAAAGGATAGAATTAAGTATTTGTGTTTGTTTTAAATTGTGGATTAACGTGTGGAATATTTTTGGGATGAATAGATGAGTTGTTTGTTCTCTAAAATGTTGATCTGTGTTTCCCAAAAACCAAGATGACACCCTCAAATGTCTTGTTTTGTCCACAACTCAAAGATATTCAGTTTCTTGTCACAGAGTAGAGAAGAAACTAGAAAATATTCATATTTAACAAGCTGACATCACACAAGATTCACTGTTTTTTTCATGAAAAATTATTCAACGTTATTCAATGATTATCAAAATAGTTTGAGATTTATTTGATAGTTGACAACTGATTCTGCAGCTCTAAAGCAATGTCTAAAGAAACTGAAGGTGCAGAAAAATGAAGCTGACAAAGAAACTGTCTCTGATTTTGCAGAAGTAGCACAGCTGAAGGCTGAAATGGACAAGCTGAAACAACAACATAAAGGTATTGTTCTCTCTGTTCAACTGTGTGGCATGAAGTTCAACTTATCATTTATTCTAAATAACTGAAAACTGCAGATGTTGCAATCATAATTCATTTCCGTCTAGTTTTTCTGAAGGGCCGGGACACATCAGGCCGATTATCGGCCGTGGGACAGTCTGGCGAGGTCAGTGACTCAAATCTTTTCGGTGTGTCCCGTGTCGTCGTCCGTCTGGGGGGTTGTCGGCGTTCATTTTGGCCGACCTGACATGTTCGGTCGGAGGGGGGGGGCCGTCGGGACTCACCCGGAAATGACGAGTGGGATGAGGTGACTAGAGTCTCTCAAAATCTGATGAAAATCTTCTAAACTGACCTTTGTTGAGCTGAAATGAAGACAGATTCAGGAACTGCACGGACTATTTCTCTCTTAAAATGTTTTCAGAAACATGTTTCAGTGAACTATTTTAGTACAATATGAGATCGTATTCTGAACAGCCGCCATGACAAAAACAAACCCATGTGACGCGTTCGTCCAATCAGCTGCCGGTTTTCATTTCTTGGGCGACATTACAGATTAGCGCCGCCTGCTGTTATGGAGGCGTATTAGGTCTCGTCTCCTCTCGTCTTTTTGATGTGTCCCGAGGCAGTTTTTTGGACCTCGGGGACAACATGGTATTTTTGGTTTGCCCCACATATGGCAAACCACAGGTTTGACAAATAATGGACTCCCATGATGTTTTGTTCTGAACACATTTTTGTTGTAAGAAGGGTTGTTAGACAATGGAATAGCATATACATTATCCTACTCATCATCACCACCATCATCATCATCATCATCATTATCACCGTCCACATGAACCACATCATATCGCTAACTAAACTACACACTGCCAAGTGAATTGAGGGGTTACTAGCTCCCAAATGGCTGTGGGGAAGAAGGAGGGCTTGTACCTGTTACTCATCATCACAGGGAATCTGATATTCAGACTAAAGCGGTGATCGCTGTCAGACAGAATGGATTCAGCCTTCCTCCCTACTTGTCTCTTGAACAAATCAGTCAGTTAGCATACTCTGCTGTACCCCCATGATCTTGCTGCTCACTTTCACTATCCTGGATAGTGTGTTTTAGGCCTTGATGCTGAGGTTCCCGTAGCAACAGATTAAAGAAAAGGTTCAAACAGACTCAAAATAACATCTGTAAAATAGGTCTTATCAACATGGAACTGAGATAACTTCAGGAGGAAGAACAAATGTTGCTGGCCCTTTGTACATAATATCTCAGTCTTGTAATTAAAATTCAGCTTGTCATCAATACAACTCCCCAGGTACTTGTAGTTCTCTACAAAGTCTACCAGCTGTGTTTGTAACCCCCCTGCTCTTTTCTTCTGTAACGATGACATGCTTTTAACTGTCAAGCTTCAATTACAGATAATAGAGGAGAAAGGACTCAAAATGATCAGTTTAATGTTTGATGATTTTTAAAATTACATTGTTCTCTCTCTCTCTCTCTGTCTCTCTCTGTCTCTATGTCTCTCTGTCTCTGTCTGTCTCTGTCTGTCTCTCTCTCTCTCTCTCTCTCTCTCTCTCTCTCTCTCTCTCCCTGTCTGTCTCTCTCTCTCTCTCTCTCTCTCTCTCTCTCTCTCTCTCTCTCAGTCCGACAGGTTGCATTCTCAGCCTCTCTGGTGACAGGTAAATCAGGCAACCAAAATATCGGACCCTTTTCCGCAGACACTACCCTGATCTACAAAAACGTCCCCTCCAACATCGGAAATGCCTACAACCCAAACACAGGTAGCTCTGATATTCTATCAATACATTTTAGGGATGCCCTGATATGAACATTTTGGCAGAATACCAATATTTAGCGATATTTTATTTATTCAATATGATCTTTATGATGACATCGCTAGAGGCTATCATTTGACGGTACTACCAAGGGTATCACTGGTTGTTCCCTCATAGGTCACACAATCACTATTCAATTCATACATTAATCTAAGTTCTTCTTAAAGAGACTCAAGAAGGAATAATATGGTTGAAATCTATAAAGTTTACTAAATGACAAAACAGAGAGAACAAAAATATTTGAGAGAAATATAGAGGGAGGCTCATACAGTATCCAGGGCTTCCAATGCATAATACGTAATGATTATGGGTTTAGGGATTTGGGATTATTTTCATAGTTGATGAATCTGTTATTTTTTCAATTAATCGATTAGTTGTTTGGTCTATATGTCAGAACAATGTAGAAAATATTTATCAGTGTTTCCCAAAAGTCCAGGATGACGTCCCTAAAATGTCTCGTTTTGTCCACAACTCAAAGATATTCAGTCCCAGAGAGAAGACACTACAACATATTCACATTTAACAAGCTGACATCAGAGAATTTTTTACTTTGGTCTTAAAAATGACTCAAACAGACTAATTGATTATCAAAATAGATGTTGATTACAGTTTTGACAAACCCACAACATTCTTCATGATTAGTTTGAGATATAGGGAGAATGTACACAAATAGGCCTACTATAAACTTACCAAGCACTGCACAACACTGATGCTGCACACTGAATATTTCAAGTAGTTATTTCAATACTTACAGTATTTCTTACCATAATCAGTTACAGTAATCAACCAACAATGAAATCAATGAAACAAATAAAATCTGTAGACAAATAAAAATTACTGCATGAAGTACATACACTGTAATAAATTTCATGTTAGTTTAACTTGGAAATGCAAGTTCCTGCTGCCTTGAAAATTGAAGACTGGCTTTGTTTCAACTTAGAAATTAAAGTTAATGAGGTTGATGTAACTACAGTGTTCTAGTTTTGTTAAAGTTGTTCTTTTAGTTGATTTAACTTTGTATTACTTGGTTTAACTTCATACTTTAAGTTAAAACAAATCATTTATTTTCTTTAATAATGCAAGAAACCTTCCTTGCCTAGTATAACAGACATACCTTTCTGCTTTATCTCAACTCGCAGTTTCAAGTTAAAGCAACATAACCACATTTAGAGCAGAGATACAGTGGGTGCTTGGGTGGGGCCACCCAAGGGCCCCCATGCGAAATAGCAGCCTCTCTGCTGATCTTGTGTCACTTCATATAAAATGGCCACTAATGGCGTGACATGGTGCAGATTAATGGCTGAAGGAAACCTATTACTGCTCAATGTCTAACACTGTAATACTCCACCTCTTATCAAACATAACTTAGTCACTTAACTCATGGGTACAAATGTAAACCAGCACAACAATGACAATAACCAGGCAGCAAACACTACATTCTAAACACACGTTTAATAAACGGAATTCATAAAGTTACATTTGTATTTCGAACAAACTGCAAACTTTTCAGCAAATTTTAACAAAACTCTATTTACCGCCTTGCATCATGGGAATTGGCCAGCCAAGGAACCAGTTGCAGTCCTGACTGCAATTGGTTGATAACTTAACTTACATACCTAAGTTCAATCAACACATAAATTTTTTTAAATAGTCAACCCAACGAATAAATGCAAGTTTAACTTTCAAAAACTCATAAAGTTGATTTCAAAATCGACAACTTGTATAAGCTCGTTCAGTTAAAATTAAGAAATAAGTTGACATAACTAAATGGGTCTGTAATATTTTACAGTTTACACTTTGACTCTGAAGAAAAACTAGTGTAAAAGCAACAAGACAGTATAGCACACCTGACCTGAGTGCTGCGTTTTCAAATTAGCACACGAGTGCTTCCACACCCGGTGGATGTGTTTATCCACTTCGTTCATTAGTGTGGTCATTGGCAATCCGGGGCTTTGTAATGACAGGAAGTGACCTCACAATCCTTATCTGTGTCTAAGGTGTGAACATTTGTGTAGACTTTTACAAATCACTGTGTGTAATGTTGTGCAAATCTGTGGAGGTGTCTTGCTCATTGGAGTAGAATTTTGCAAATTCTGTGGAAATTTTTATTTTGGTGTGTAAACAATCGTAAAAAACTGTAATATCAGTAAGCAGCTCTGATATCTGAAGTGTTGAGAGGAACCTGCAACAGAAACTTCTCTCTGTTTGTGATCCAAGTTATTAATATGTGAAACAAACCAGACAGTTTGTTCAGACCAGTTGGAGAGTAGAAGATAATAACCAACCAAACAGGAAGAATATTCTAATATATAAAAGATACTGACAACATCCCATAATATCTAGAATGAAATGAAGGAGTTTTATCGCCCTCTGCTGATCAAAGTGTTAAACTCAACAGGATTAATAAATGTTACATATTCAACTCTGATTCACTACATGTGATTCATATTTCACCAAAGTTACTTTATTTAACATTGTGTTTACTTACATTTATCTTCTTTATTAAAACTAATTCATTCATAAATATCCAAATATGCTGTTAGATTTGGATGATCAGAAACACAGCTGTTGTTTAGCATTACATCACATGTCTGCACACTGCTCTACTGTTTATATCTTTGTTATGCTGAGCTTTTCTTAGTTCTAGTCACAATCTGACACTTTTTGGGACTTTTGATGCTAGACACTAACTTTACACGCTAGTAGAAGGGTAGCCTGAAGCTAGTTAAAGCTAGTTGTGAGTTAGTTGTAACTTAGTTGTCTCTGTCTCAGTGGTTGTCATGGCTGCAGTCTGCCCTTGTCCTTAGCAGTGGCAGCAGTGGACCAGATGGTGATGGACATAGAAATAGAAAAATAGATATGACATCATGTCATATCTATTGTACTATATCTATGGTGATGGAGCAGCTGAGGATGGACTCAGTGATGGAGCTGGAGACGTGTCCTCACTCAAATCCACCCCACTTGAGGAATGCCCTAAAACATTACACCCCATTCTGGATCTTACCTTCAGACTTGACTTCCATACATCTGCTGTGTGTGTGTGTGTGTGTGTGTGTGTGTGTGTGTGTGTGTGTGTGTGTGTCTGTGTACTATACTGAGGAAAGAAAAGAGCAGACAATGTTTCTACACGCACAGCTTCCTATCTGGGTTGTTGTAACCATCCAGTAGTGGGTTAAGTTAAACATGATCTTTTTCAAGCAAAAGGTTTCCAGCCAACATGTGCTCAGGGACAAAGAGCCTGAGACAAAAGGCAAGCCTACTTACAAGAGCCCCAGCCTGGTCAGTTCCCACCCCTGTGCTAAAGTCCAAGCCAAAGGGGAAAGAGCCTCACAACTGGACGGAAGAAGTCCAAAGAACTACAGGATTGTAGTCTTCACACTTTCAAGGGTTTTGAGTCTTCCTATTGGTCCAGTGGGACCATAAACACAGCATGAGGTCTTAGCCTATAAAGCCTTTGGACTCACCCTTTTTCATTGTCTTCCACTGGTGGCTCATGCTGCTGAAGGAAGCACACAGGCGCTTGTGCTAAAAAAACTTCCATTTCTACACAAGGTGGATTTAATTAAGAGATGCTGGAAACACACGCCGTGTTTCAACACTGCAGATAAGCTAACGGCTAATCTGGACATGACCGAGCAACCCCACAGTCTCTCTCTCTCTCTCTCTCTGTCTCTCTCTCTCTCTCTCTCTCTCTCTCTCTCTCTGTCTCTCTCTGTCTCTCTGTCTCTCTCTCTCTCTCTCTCTCTGTCTCTCTGTCTCTCTCTCTCTCTCTCTCTCTCTCTCTCTCTCTCTCTCTCTCTCTCTCTCTCTCTTCATAGACATTACCAAGTCTATGAACGATCTGGAGATATCTATAGTGGACATGCAGAGTTCTGCAGAGTCCACAGGAAATCGAGGCTGTATTGAAGACCTCAAGTCTAAAAAAGCCATCTTGGCAGACCTGCTGGGCATGAGAGCACAGGGGGCACTGATCCGGTCCAGGTTCCAGACTACTGCTTTAATGGACTCTCCAACTAAGTTCTTTTTTAGTTTGGAGAAGAAGAATGGCCAGAGCCGGATGATCCATGCTCTGAGATCAGCAGGAGGACAGCCGTTAACGACAGCATCACAGATCCGACAGAGAGCTGTGGAGTTCTACGCAGACCTCTACAGCACAGAGGACACAGAGGATGACGAGGCTTTTAACAGGTTCTGCAGAGACCTGCCCACGTTGTCTGGGGACGACAATGTGGAGCTGGAGGGCCCCTGACGGAGCAGGAGGTGTCTAGAGCTTTACAAAGCATGCAGGGGGAAAGGCCCTGGGATTGATGGTCTCCTCCTGAGTTTTACAAAACTTTCTGGGACGTAATAAAAACAGACATTTTAGATGTTTTTATAGAAAGTTTTAATAGTTGTTCCTTCCGAGAGTTGCAGGAGGGCAGTGCTGACCCTCCTCCCGAAGAAAGGGGACCTACAGGATATTAAAAACTGGAGGCCGGTCTCTCTGTTGTGTGCAGACTACAAGATGCTGTCTAAAGTCCTGGCATCCAGGCTGAAACTGGTATTGGACCGGTCATTCATAGGACACAAACATACTGTGTGCCCGGCAGGTCCATTGTTGACAATGTGTCACTAATTCGGGATATTTTGACAGTCTCTGGTTCATTGGGCGTAGACACTGGTCTGGTTTCTTTGGACCAGGAAAAGGCGTTTGACCGGGTTGAGCACCGTTACCTGTGGAAAGTTCTGGAGAGGTTCGGCCTCAGCCCTGGTTTCATCGCCAAGATAAAGGTAATGTACGAGAACATTGAGAGTGTGCTGAAGATTAATGGAGGTTTGTGTAAACCCTTCAAGGTAACCAGGGGGATAAGACAAGGCTGCTCAATGTCTGGGATGTTGTACGCCTTATCCATTGAACCCATGCTGCATAATGTCCGCTGTGGCATCACTGGCCTGTTTTTACCTGGTTTTACTACACCTTTTACTGTATCAGCCTACGCAGACGACATCATAGTTTTTATTAAAAATCAAAAAGATGTGGATATTTTAGGACGTATTGTTCAGACGTTTCAGCAACTTTCTGCTGCTAAAGTAAACTGGGCCAAAAGTGAAGCCCTGGCAGTAGGGAGCTGGGCTGGAGGCCTCCTCTGCTTCCTGGGGGTTGACCTGGAAGAGGGGGGGTTAAAGTACCTGGGGGTTTATCTGGGGACCAGAGAACTATGGATAAAAATTGGGAAGGAGTCATTGAAAAGGTGGAGGGGACGTTGGGAAAATGGAGGTGGCTGCTTCCCCACATGTCGTACAGAGGAAGGGTGCTCATCATAAACAACTTGGTGGCATCCAGCCTCTGGCACAAGTTGAAATGTATGGAGCCCCCAGCTGGTCTTTTTAAAACAATACAGTCGATTATTTAAAATTTTTTTTTTTGGGATATGATGCACTGGATCCCAAAGTATGTTTTATATCTGCCGAAGGAGGAGGGAGGGCAGGGTTTGGTGGACTTGGAGAGCCGGACTGCTGCTTTTAGACTACAGTTTGTACAGAGGTTTTTATATGATAACGATGATGTCGCCTGGAGGCCCGTAGCCAGCACCATTTTAAGGGGGTTGCAGGTCTGGGTTTTGATGTTTCTTTGTTTTTAGTAGACTGCGGTTTTATCTCTTTGTGTGACTTGCCTTCGTTTTACCAAGGACTTTTTAAAGTATGGACACGTTTTAAATGGACCAGACTGGAACCTGCAGCATCTCTGTTCTGGCTCCTGGAGGAGCCTCTGGTGTGGGGGGCCCGGCTGGATCTCAAAGATGGCAGCAGACCTGGACTCACGGAGAGGCTGATGAGGGCTGGAGTGACCAAGTTGAAGGGAATCGTGGAGGCTGCAGGTCCTGGTTTCCTGAACACAGAGGCGGTGGCTTCTCTGCTGGGCCTGAGGTCGGCCCGCCACACCAGAACCATCCTGAACGAGTGGATTACCAGACTGGACAGTGGAGAAACAGAGATGCTGCGGGACTATTTTAATGGGACAGAAATCCCGTTCCTGGAGACCCTTTTCCAGATCTTGGTTTTTTATTAATAACACTGACTCACCAGCACAACATACACCACGAGGTGCTGATCTCCATATGCAGACTGGGAAAGGTCTGTATAGGAACTGTGTTCTGGCCACCCACAATAAGACGCTGAGTGAGAGGAAGGACATGGTGTGGAAGGACAGACTAATGAAAGACAGGACACCAGTGTGGAGAGTCTTGTACAAGCCTCCCCTGAACAAGAGGTCAGGAGACCTGCAGTGGAGGATCCTCCACGGGGCTCTGGCCGTGAATGTGTTCCTGTCTAAGATTAATCCCACCGTGTCCTCCACGTGTCCTTTCTGTCTCCACCCTGAGACCATCACCCACTGCTATCTGGACTGTTACAGGCTGAAACCTCTTTTTAACATTTTAAAAACTGTGTTTTTAGATTGTGGAGAGGTTTTTAGTGAGACTGCTTTTATTTTTGGTGCTGGCTACAGAAAGAAAAATGCGAATAAGTGGCAAATGTTGAATTTCATTGTGGGTCAGGCCAAAATGTCTATTTATAAAAGTCGTAAAAACCAGATAGAGAACGTAAGTGGACTAGAGCTGACAAAGCTGTATGTGTCTCTGGTGAAGGCCAGAGTGAGAGTGGACTTCAGGTTCCTCTCTCTGATGGAGGACATGTTAGTGTCTCTGATGGAGGACATGTTAGTGTCTCTGATGGAGGACATGTTAGTGTCTCTGGTGAAGGCCAGAGTGAGAGTGGACTTCAGGTTCCTCTCTCTGATGAAAGATATAACACAGTTTTTAGACCAGTGGTGTTTCACCACAGCTCTGTGCTCTGTGAAGGACGATGAGCTCGTCTTTCACTCTGTGTTTTTATGAGACTATTTATTTATTACATGTGGTTTTATTTGGTTTTGTGCATCTAAGAACAATATGATGTTCTGGTAGAGAAAGAAATGTCTTTCTGAAAATAAAGGTTTTGTAAAAATCAAAAAATCTATCTCTATCTCTCTCTCTCTGTCTCTCTCTCTCTCTCTCTCTCTCTCTCTCTGTCTCTCTCTCTTTCTCTATCTCTCTCTCTCTCTCTCTCTCTCTCTCTCTCTCTCTCTCTCTCTCTCTCTCTCTCTCTCTCTCTCTCTCTCTCTCTCTCTCTCTCTCTCTCTCTCTCTCTCTCTCTCTCTCTCTCTCTCTCTCTCTCTCTCTCTCTCTCTCTGTCTCTCTCTCTCTCTCTCTCTCTCTCTCTCTCTCTCTCTCTCTCTCTCTCTCTCTCTCTCTCTCTCTCTCTCTCTCTATCTCTATCTCTGTCTCTCTCTCTCTTTCTTTCACACACACACACACACACACACAGTGTCTCCCCACATGCTAGTTTGTTTTACTTTGTTTTGTTGTAGATTAAAAAAGTATATTGGTTTTAACTGATTGGTCTATATAAAAGAGACTTCAGATACAGTATTAGGGGACCACTAAGGTCTATATAAAAGAGACTTCAGATACAGTATTAGGGGACCACTAAGGTCTATATAAAAGAGACTTCAGATACAGTATTAGGGGACCACTAAGGTCTATATAAAAGAGACTTCAGATACAGTATTAGGGGACCACTAAGGTCTATATAAAAGAGACTTCAGATACAGTATTAGGGGACCACTAAGGTCTATATAAAAGAGACTTCAGATACAGTATTAGGGGACCACTAAGGTCTATATAAAAGAGACTTCAGATACAGTATTAGGGGACCACTAAGGTCTATATAAAAGAGACTTCAGATACAGTATTAGGGACCACTAAGGTCTATATAAAAGAGACTTCAGATACAGTATTAGGGGACCACTAAGGTCTATATAAAAGAGACTTCAGATACAGTATTAGGGGACCACTAAGGTCTATATAAAAAGAGACTTCAGATACAGTATTAGGGGACCACTAAGGTCTATATAAAAGAGACTTCAGATACAGTATTAGGGACCACTAAGGTCTATATAAAAGAGACTTCAGATACAGTATTAGGGGGACCACTAAGGTCTATATAAAAGAGACTTCAGATACAGTATTAGGGGGACCACTAAGGTCTATATAAAGAGACTTCAGATACAGTATTAGGGGACCACTAAGGTCTATATAAAAGAGACTTCAGATACAGTATTAGGGGACCACTAAGGTCTATATAAAGAGACTTCAGATACAGTATTAGGGGACCACTAAGGTTATATAAAAGAGACTTCAGATACAGTTTGGTCTATATAAAAGAGACCTCAGATACAGTATTAGGGGACCACTTAGATCTATATAAAAGAGACTTCAGATACAGTATTAGGGACCACTAAGGCCTATATAAAAGAGGCTTCAGATACAGTATTAGGAGACCACTAAGGTCTATATAAAAGAGACTTCAGATACAGTATTAGGGGACCACTAAGGTCTATATAAAGAGACTTCAGATACAGTATTAGGGGACCACTAAGGTCTATATAAAGAGACTTCAGATACAGTATTAGGGGACCACTAAGGTCTATATAAAAGAGACTTCAGATACAGTATTAGGGGACCACTAAGGTCTATATAAAAGAGACTTCAGACACAGTATTAGGGGACCACTAAGGCCTATATAAAAGAGAGACTTCAGATACAGTATTAGGGGACCACTAAGGCCTATATAAAAGAGACTTCAGATACAGTATTAGGGGACCACTAAGGTCTATATAAAAGAGACTTCAGATACAGTATTAGGGGACCACTAAGGTCTATATAAAAGAGACTTCAGATACAGTATTAGGGGACCACTAAGGTCTATATAAAAGAGACTTCAGATACAGTATTAGGGGACCACTAAGGTCTATATAAAAGAGACTTCAGATACAGTATTAGGGGACCACTAAGGTCTATATAAAGAGACTTCAGATACAGTATTAACCACTAAGGTCTATATAAAAGAGACTTCAGATACAGTATTAGGGGACCACTAAGGTCTATATAAAAAGAGACTTCAGACACAGTATTAGGGGACCACTAAGGCCTTAAAAGAGACTTCAGATACAGTATTAGGGGACCACTAAGGCCTATATAAAAAGAGACTTCAGATACAGTATTAGGGGACCACTAAGGTCTATATAAAAGAGACTTCAGATACAGTATTAGGGGACCACTAAGGTCTATATAAAAGAGACTTCAGATACAGTATTAGGGGACCACTAAGGTCTATATAAAAGAGACTTCAGATACAGTATTAGGGGACCACTAAGGTCTATATAAAATTGTTACCACTTCAATCAGGAAGTAAGCACTGTGAAAAGACCACAGATGAGCACATTTTTGTTTTTACATTTCTGCACATTTTTTCAGCAATTTTCTTTTTCAGTTTACTGTTTTTTGTGAGCATATTTTTTTCAGTCCAATGTAAATATTCAATTCAATTCAATTTTATTTATAGTATCAAATCATAACAAGAGTTATCTCGAGACACTCTACAGATAGAGTAGGTCTAGACCACACTCTGTAGTTTACAAAGCCGTTGGGGCTTTGTAAACTACTAATTCTATAATGTAATTATAGTATTTCCCCCAAGAGCAAGAATTTAGTGCGACAGTGGCGAGGAAAATCTCCCTTTTAGAAAGAACCTCAGCGGACCCAGACTCTTGGTAGGAGGTGTCTGACAGTGGCGGTTGGGGGTGTGATGAACATTGGAAATATATCTGCTGTGCATATGTTGCACTGACTTGTTTGGTGAAAATTTAAAAAAACATAATGTTTCAAAAGCATATGTGTGTATCTGCAAATATAACACTCTGAAGATTTTTTTACAATTTGAACTATTTTATTATTATGACAAAGCACACTAAAGACGAGAGTGCTCTTCATTATGCCCAACAGTGTGTAGCTGGTTAGACAAAAATCTGGTAATATGAATGAAGTGTGTGCCATGTGGTGCAAAAGTTTGATTTTGATAATGCTATATGTAGTTTTGGTTGCAGTGCTTCATTTTGCAGGATATATGATGTATTTTGCATTTTGGGTGTGTGGTTTTGTGAATTGTGTTAAGTATTTTGATAAAACCACATTAGTTTGCAAAATTGTGTTTTAGCAATTGGAAAAAACTGTAATCCCAATCAGAGTTGAATATGTAACATTTATTAATCCCTTTGATATTAACACTTTGATCAGCAGAGGGCGATAAAACTCCATTTCATTCTGGATATTAAACAATAAGTTTGATCCTGGCTTTATCCAAATGTTCACATTTTTGTTCTGGACATTTATGCAAATGAGCACATATTTAATAAGAATTGCTGATTTTCATAAACCTTTCAGATAACTTGTAACACTGTAAAAACTCTTAGTCTTAATGTGAGTTAGTGGTCAGTGGAGGATCAAACCTGTACACACACTCAGACATACAGGGAACTACCAGTGGTGGAACACAGTACACACACTTTGGTACTCTACTTAACTACAATATTCATATATATCTACTCTACATTGTTAGTCATACTTCTTGAAACTTGAACTTTTACTCCGATACATTTCCCCTAAAGCGTCTTCGTTACTCGTTACTTACAAGAAATGTTTTCCTACGTTGGAGTCAATAAAAAATGTAAATTCTGTTTCTGTTTTTCTCTTCACACACACAGACACACACTCACACACACAAACACAGACACATACACACACACACACACACACACACACACACACACACACACACACACACACACACACACACACAAACACAGACACATACACACACACACACACACACACACACACACAAACACAGACCACACACACACACACACACACACACACACACACAGACACACACACCAGTAGGATACTGTAACCCTTTATCATTCAGTTATTGCTTGGCTTACTAAATTAATGAAAACAACAAAATACCAGCATCTCTATTATTTATATGAAATGCATGTAGTTGTTCTTCTATTAATTTCATGAATTTAACACAGAAAC